>NW_025776151.1:0-257500 GCF_021130785.1 Homalodisca vitripennis
GGGGAAAAATATATAATTAAATGTGAAAGATTGCCGAGTATATTTCTTTATACTTATAAAGTAATATAAACGGTTATTAATTATTAGTTGTCTTAATTTGTTTTTAAAAGGACTAATGTTAATGTTTGGAGGCATTTAATTAACAGACCTATTTATATTGTTAAAATTAAACCTAAGATGTACTCTTGGGATGTGGAAGCTGAGATTGAGGTTATGAGAGCTGTATAGCTTGTGATGAATTTTGTTATTAGGAGTGGAACATGAATTTTCCATTTAGTTAGAACTCGATTTCAGAAGTATATCTGTTACTATGAAACAATCGGATGAACCGAGTTAAAACTTCTATTACAATTTATCATTCCAACCAAAAATAATTCGTTATTAGGAAGGAAAGAGCTAATTGGCCATTCTCGTATGTCAAATTAAACAATATAGTTCTAAACTATACGGTACGTCTAATTTCTCTCTTAATAGAATTTTAATCTTTACAATCAATAATCGATAGTTCGATACCAATGTTGGTTCTCCTGATTGTGCTTGTCTTGTAACATCAAACAGGAGAGTAATGAAAATATTGAGTCTCTTACGTTTAAGAAACTCGTAGTTTTGTTAATCTTGAATTAACAAGAATAAAATGTATATTTTTGTTTGTAGTCGATCACTTGTCACATGAAAACGGGTTTAAATTGCGTAGAACAGTATCAGTGAATGTGTTTTATAGTCACTTCTTTATAGATAACCGGAACAATTTATTGCTTTATCATATTGCTTTATTAATTATTGGAACTGAATAATACTATACTCGTCTTATTTAAATATTAATTTACATTGTCTTTAACTAACTACTGTTGTACTTTTTCATTTAGAGACTTGACACACATGATTTGTACATAAAGCCACAGAAAATAAAGTCAGAAGGAGTATGAAGAATGGTCTTCATGAAGATGTAAAATTGGAAAATATTTGAGAACAGACAATCAACTTTACGTAATTAAGCAAAATATTTAAATAATTATAATCGATATTTTGTATAGATTACAATTGTTTCCATTTCATACACAACTGCACTATTCTGTTAATTTTTATTTATTGATCCAAAGAATAACAAAACAACATGCTCAATACACCATCAATATTGTACACTAATTTTATAATTTGGAACGACTTCAACAAAATTGGTATGAATAATGAGGTTTAATAAATTGTATTCCCTTAACACTTACTGAAATTATTTTGGAAAAGTCAAGAAATTTTGTAAAAGTGTATATTTATTACTTTTTATGTTAAAAAAATCCAAGAAATTGTCTCATATTCTACAACTTTTTAAAATTAGTTTTCACACGAGTTTTTCTTTACAGCACTGATGGGATTTCTGCATCAAGGAAAGGACGAGTATTTGTATCTTGATTGCTTTTTACAGTCTGATTTTACAGTTTTGAAATTACTCATTTTTTACTTGATTAAAACCATTTGATTTACACGGTTTTTATTTTAGTTTTTCAGAACAATTTTTCCTGGTAGGTGATTATTTAAATTTCCAATACAATGTAGGGAAATTCAGCAACATAGGTAGTTTGAGTAGTTTTGCATATACAACACAAAAGTCAACACATAATTTAAAGAACAGAACTTTAACTTCTTAATATGGAAAATGTCCATCCAATACTTGCCCCCTGTATCTTCCCTGTCTTAGGCATATTTTTTGTCTTGTACAGATTTACGCCGGTGACTTGGCCACCTTTCTGTTACATTATGTTGTACCTATATAACGAAAAAAGCTTCACTTCATGGTCCTCAAGTTCTCATTGATAAATGAGTCTTTTACAGGGTTTTATTGTATAAGAAGTTAAAGCTTTTTAAGTATTTTATTACGTTTGCATTACTTAAAAATTAATTTTAGAGACCCTCTATAATTTGTCCGAACAGCTCACAGAAGATATTCCACATAGTATAAAACCATGTAAGCGTACAAACTTATTGCGCATACTAGATACACTTTCCTAAGTGTAACTTGTACAAGGCAAACATTGGTTTGAATACTGAGAGAAACAGTTGTATTAACCGGAAGAAAGTTTTAGGCGCATTCTCACGGGTATAATTGTCAGATTAACATTTCCGGTAATACTGTCTCTTACAAGACCCGTTTTTACAGTAATATTTTTAATCGTTATGCATTAGCACCTTGTTATTATTAAAACAGGTAATAAATTTCAAAACTATAATTTATGAAGTTAATTGAAAAATATGATTTTATAGACTTACTTACATTTTCTTCAGAAACTAAATTTTGAATAGAGCACTTTAATTAAATTAAGTTTTTTTCAGTTCCTGAGCACTCCTGAAAGATACGATTATGAAAATCTGTATAACATAGTAATTTTACGGTAATATATAATATTCTTTCAGCCTTAGTATTTTTTTCCAAACTTTATTTTGCCTTGTAAGTCGATCAAGAAAATATATATAAAATACACAGTTCTGAAAAGCTAAATTTGTGTCAAATATGGGTTTTATCACAGTCTTTAAATTTATAGTAAAAGTTGAATAGTAAATGTATCTTTGATATCTACATTACAGTACTGAAAAAGCACTGCATACCTAATATTTGATCAAATATACAGTTAAAACTACATTTTTTATAAAAAGAGTTATAATTCCCTTTTTAGGTTACTTTCCTACTCCATGCTCAACAGCGGTTGCGGAAAAGGTTAAAATAAAACGTGTGGTAATTATCAAGCTACTATAAACTATACTATATGAAGCGTTATACTATACTATAACGTGTTACTATAAATGTAACACATTTAAATTTATCAAAGTTAGTAAATTAATTAAATATATGGTTGTGCTGTCAGAAATCAATGTTTACACATGACAGTTGATTACATTTAACAGGGTCCTTCAAATAATAAAGTAAAGCAAAGTAAAGATGTCATTTTACCAGACGAAGTTATGGCTAAGAAAACCCTCTCTAATAAACATGGGGACTTAACGGCTTAAATATGACTTCCGAACCACCACCCATGGCCCGGGCAGGCGGGCTGCTTGCAAGGACAGGATCGCTCAGCTGTTACTCCATTCAAGCAGAAGTCAGGCTCGACGTTACAAACAATCAAATAATAATATTTGTTTTGCAGTAATGCATCTTTAGAGACCAGTAAACCAGAAGGATTTTCGAAATAAGAATAGGTCCTTAAGTTAACTAGGGAATCTTATAGATTTTCTATGTAACATTTCAGTACAATCGGTTGAATAGTTTTCGTTTGATAGCGTAAAGAACAAACAAACTCATTTTTCGCATTCATAATATTAGTTGTATTAGTTAAAGTATTCCTTCTGGTTTAGTCCCATGGAAGTTAGGTTTCACTTAGGGCTGTTATCTCGATCTTTAACGCGTTTAGTTGGTATGTATACGAATTTTCCTTATTAGAACCTCAATTAGAGCTAAAATAAAGGACGTAGTAAATCTAATTTCAAAATGGCGGCTGTTTAAAAACCAGTTAATAGAACTTTTAAATTGATTATATTTGTTTGCCGTAATTGAGATTTTAGAGCCAAGATGGGATTTTTCACAATTGTAGAGACTATTGGGGTGCACCCTGAAGGGGCTTAGAATTAGTCATAGGTTCTCCAAGAATCCTAAGAATGTCCCTGAAAAATTTCAGTACAATCGGTCACGCAAAAAAAATCTGCTAAATGTCTCTGTAAAGAAATGAGTTTCATACAAATGTTTATATTTATAGAAGAAATATTTCTCGAAATATCTTGCCACAAGGTACATTCAAATGGTTTTTTAATTAAATTACATTTTCTTAACAGCGTTTTACTACTAAAATTTCGTTAGATAAGGAGGGTACAACAATGCAAGAGAAAAAGAATCTTATCACCGATTTTTAAGACTGACTTTCTGCTATATTATTTATTCTATTTACTCTATGCATAAATATGTCTATTGACTTTTTTTGTTGCCATTATGATTACCCTTAGAATAAATGTAAAAATATTAGTTAGTGTTCAGCCAAATCCAATGAAGTTACATGCACCATGATGACCTCAGTGTTGCCTATATATAAATTAAGCTCCATGCAAATTGTAGTCTGTAAGTCAGATAGTTTTAGAAATATCGATAGATAGACTGACATACAGAAATACAATTCTTCCAGCCCTCTAGTGTTTAAGCTTTTACTTTGTGCAGATATTGATTCAAACTTATAAAGCTTTATTAATATTTAAGACACATCGCTGTGTTTGACGATTTTTTGTATCTCTTCAGAAATTACCATTATCTTATCAGTATTTAATATAATTAATGTTAATGCGTTAGCGTTTTCTGGGTGAAATAAAACACCTCACTCAACTTATTCATCTCATAAAGATAACCGTATATAGCTTAATATTTTTCAGGTGATCAAACAACTTTTATATTTTAAGCCCCTGTAAAATACTAACTTAGTATACGAAGTCAAGCCTACTTCCTGGAAACGCTCAATATTACAAAGATGATCAATAGATCATTGAGTTTGGCAATCGATATCTTCCATATTTTAAATGAATAATAACGACATCGTCTTCATCGACATTCTAAAAAAAGGGTTGACATGAGCAGTTTTTCTTCTAACCTATGTACCAGGCAAACCAGAATGTGTAACCTAAATCTAATGGCAAATCAGTAACTTTTTGTTGTATATCCAACAGTTAAGCTACAAAACGCCCTCATTTACAATACAACAAATTATATTTAACTACGAACAAATACTGAACTTAAGTTTTTTAATATTGTAAAATTTAATATATACTCGTACTACTCATTTATATTTCATATATATATATATATATATATATATTTTTTTTTTTTTTTTCTAGTAACCAAAAACATTTGTACATTCTTCTTAACACTCTTTGCAGTTTCTTATCTTTTTAGTTAACTCAATAATATAAAATATACCTTAGATTTAAAAATAAATTTAATTACATTAAATAAATATTGAGGTTTTGAACCATGCGAATAAAGGTAATCGGTTTACGCCATTCCATCTAATCTTAAATTAAATTTTGGTCACTTTTCTGTATAATCATAAACTTTTTCCGTATTTATCGTAAAGGGTTGGTAGGCCTGGTCCTACACGGTAAACATGCTAGTCCGCGTCGCTCCGTAATTTATTTAGAATTTAAACGGGTTTTCGTTTATTATTGACAGTTTTCCACGTTCGGAACATTTATATTATTTATATTACAAGTGGAATGTGCATAAGGACTAAACAATATTTGTCTTGTAAGTAAGCAACTGATATAAAGTTCTTAACCTCGATTTAAACAAGGTTAAACTTGCTTACGAATACACCCCGTTTCATTCGTCTATTACGGAGCGCCGCACTGTATGAATTGACTGGACGCTTACTACCGTCAAGTGGCTGTAGCGTAGTCAGTATAGCTGCGGCAGTCTATACCTGAGATACCCGGTTCGATTCTCGGACAAGGACGTATATTTTTATTGCTCGATTTCTTTATTTTAATTTATAAAATTTTAACCCCATTGTTTTACCATTCATATTTTATCTATTTGTTATATTGTTAAAATTTTATATTATTTTATTTATTAACATTTTATTCACTATAAGTCTATATATTTATTTCACAACTGAACGATGTTTTTCAATAGAAAAAACCAAAACTGGCAAACCATGTATATTATTCAACAATTACAAATACAGGCTGCACAGAGTATTAAAATCTGGAGACAGTTCTTGGCAATGTTTAGGCCGTAATTGTGGCGCATCAATAAAATCAGATGTGAACATGACTAAGGTGACTGTGTGCAATGATAAACACAGCGGCGTGCATCCAGTGACCATGCGTACACTGTCATCACCGCTGCAGCGGCCTGCGACTGTTGTGTCACCCGTACCCGCCACACCACCGCCTGACTCTGCTGTACTGCCCGCGTCCCGCGCTCCTGCCTGCTCCACGCCCGGCCCCGACGTCGTGGCGCCGTCTACGTTGCCGGCTGCTTCGCCTTCAACACCACTCCAACCAGCTTCGGACAACACAATATTAATAGAAAACGCAAGGTTGAAAGCAGAAGTCGCCAAGCTGAAGACCGAGGTTAAAGTTATCCTCGATCACTCAATTGAATCGGACCAACGACTTTTACAATTCACGGATTCAATATTTACATCCTCAAAATCGGTGACACCTCTGAAAAAATCTTGCACGAACTATGTAAATGCATCAGCTCAAACCGAGGAACTCCCTGGCGTCTCTGAAAATGATATAGGCCTAGTGCAGTCTAAGAAAATAGCCGACCTTGAAAAAGAAATACAAGATCTAAAACGACCCTGCGTGAATGTAAAACTCTCCGAGAAGAAATTAAAAAAATGATTGCCTCAATACGATGTCTAGAGGAGGAAAATAAAACTCTAGTTCAGGAAATCCCTAGGTCTGTAGTTTCAAATAACTATGAGGCGCTAGAAGATTTGTCCGAAGGTAGTGAAAATGGGTTCACCAGAGTGGAAAAAAAGAAGAAAAGAAGAAGGAAAAAGAAAACACGTAAACCGAAGTTGCAGCACACTACTTTTAATAATAAACATATCATTAACACTGGTCACAAAAACGAATCTAAAATATCCCCTCATATCTCAACATCTACCGTACCAGTGGCTTTTCGTGCAGTAACTATTGAGGGTGATAGTCATGCACGCTTCATGGCTGGGATGGTCCAGTCCCTGGTGACCGCAGAGACGGCTGTGATCGGCGTCTGCAAGCCTGGAGCCGGACTGTTGGGCGTGGTTGAGGGGAGTCAACCTCCTCCCCCGGGAAGCTGTAGCGTCCTGATTGCCGGAGCGAATGACATCGGAGCCGGTCGGTCGTCTACCATCTACCAGCAATTGGAAAACCAGATCTCCATGCGCACCCGTACAGCCAAGGTCATGGTATCAACAGTGCCCTATCGCCACGACCTCCCCCCCTCCCACCTCGTTAACCAAGAGACGACTTGTGTTAACAACTACATAAGGGAGCTGTGTATCAGGTGTAAGGGGTCTGTGCTGCTGGATTTCAATGCCATCGGAAGGCGACACTTCACTCGCCATGGCCAGCACCTGACTATGAGGGGAAAGCGGATGCTTGCCGAACTGGTGGTGGCCGGCCTGAAGAAGGCCAGCTTAGCCACTGATGACCGGTCACCATCACCACAAACGTCTTCATCGCTGCCCCCACCGCCTCCATCACCCCCACCGCCACCATCACCACCGCCGCCTCCATCACCACCACCGCCTCCATCACCACCAGCGCCTCCATCACTGCCGTCGCCGCCGCCGTCTCTGCTGCTAACAGCATCTGCTGCCGATGTTGACCGTGTACCGCTTGGTCCTGATGGGCCTTGGACGCTGCCTTACAACAGCTATGCGGAGGCAGTAAAATCTTCTACCAATGGACGCTCTGCGGATCTTGTGCAAGCTGGAATTGACTCTGTTTTTTTTAGGGACTCCACTTTGAATCAGCGGACAAAATTAACTACTAAAAAAAAACCATCAGAAACACACAAACACTCACAGACAAACGGAAGTAAGGCTGCTTCATCAAAATTCCCAATTTGCAACCAACAAATTAGATCAAATCCAACTCATGTGCGAGGATCTGAAAGCAGATCTTCTTGTAATAACGGAAAACGGTTTCAACAAGGATAACATCGTGCTGTGCAAAATTCCAAATTATAAATTGGTTTCCGCGTATTGCCGATCCCACTCCAGAGGAGGAGGAGTTGCCATTTTTCTGAAACAAAATTTTGCGTCTTCCCCCTTTCCGATCCAGGATTCAATCGAAAAAGATTTCGAAGCAGTCGGGATCAAACTACAAACAAAAACATCAAAATTCTTCGTGGTCGGAATTTACAGGTCTCCCAGTGGAAACGAAGACACCTTCTTTTCAAAATTCGAAAAATTACTGACATGTCTGACTAACCAACGTCAGCATTTTGTCATTATGGGGGATTTCAACATCAACGCGCTGGACAACACTCACCATGCAACAATTCGTTTGGTCGATTTACTTAGGTCATTTCGGCTTGATTTGCTAGTCAAATCTCCAACGAGAGTGACGGCTACAACCAAAACTGTAATCGACTACATAATCACCAATCACCCAAGTGTCGCAGTGTCTGTGGTGAATACAGCTATATCTGACCACTACGGCCAAGAGGCCGTCATTAGTGGGATACAACTTACAAGGGAGCCCAAAATTAAACAAACAATAAGAGACATAAGGCCAGAAAACATCGCTCACCTTAACGTTTCCCTTTCTAAAGAAAGATGGAATTTTCTAAATTCATCTCAACCCGTTGAGCAACAGTTTTAAATTGTTTACCGACACTTTTAATTTCCACGTTAACACCTGCTGCCCTACAAAAACAATTAATGTCTGTGACAAAAATTCAAAAAACAATTGGATCACACCAGGAATTTTAGTTTCTAGAGAGAAACTGAAATTTATGTCCGAAATTTATAAAAACACTTCTAATGAACAGTTCAAAATATTTTTCAGGAATTATAAAAAAGTATATAAGAAAGTGATCCAAGCTGCGAAAGCACTCGATGTCTCCAAATCAATTCTCTCTTCAAAAAACGTTTCTAAAACAACTTGGGGCATCATAAACAATAAAACAAATGCATACAAACAAATCAAAATTAAAGTTGGGGATAGGCTTGTGGAGGATGAGACTGAGATTGCCAGTCGGTTTAACGAGTTCTTCGCATCCGTTGCTGACGGGCAAGGTTCCTCGGCCATCTGACCCTAAAGTACGCCCCTCGCGAAGGCAAAGCCCAGCAGCATCAATGGTGTTGGCGCCTGTTGTTGAGGATGAGCTTCACCTAATTATCCAGCAGCTCCCAGCCAAAAAGTCAAACGACCTTAATCTGATGTCCCCATGGCTCATTAAAAAATGCTGCAAGCATTTAGTGAGACCCTTAACTGAATTAGTAAATTATTCATTCCAAACAGGAGTGTTCCCCTCTCTCCTCAAAGTTGCAAAAGTGGTTCCAATTTTAAAGAAAGACGATCGAGCCTCTATAAATAACTACCGGCCTGTCTCAATTTTGCCAGTATTCAGCAAAATTTTTGAAAAGCTTTTTCTTATAAGAATGCTTCACTTTTTGGACAAATACAATCAGCTCTCAAATGAACAGTTTGGGTTCAGAAAGGGTAAATCGACAACCGACGCAGTCGTTGGTCTTGTTGATATGATTGTAGAGGGGATTGAATGTCGGAACCACACAATGAGTGTGTTCCTGGATCTGTCCAAAGCATTCGACTGCGTTGACCACAATATACTGCTCGACAAACTTGAGTCCCACGGCATTCGAGGCGTGCCTTTTAAATGGCTTAGCTCATTTCTAAGCCACAGATCCCAAGTTGTCCAGATATCAAATAAATCATCCAAACCAATAGACCTTACATATGGAGTCCCCCAGGGGTCTATCCTCAGTCCTGTGCTTTTCCTGCTTTATGTCAACGACATAGAATCATCGCTTCTGCATGGAAGAACAGTGCAGTTTGCAGATGATACGACTCTTTTTTTCAATGCAAGATCAAGCGAAGTTTTGGAACAACAGGCTTTTGTTGATATCAACAACTGTGTCCAATACTTCAACAGCCTCAACCTCACAATAAACTCTTCAAAAACCAACGTTTGAAATTTTTCTTTGCGCACTGCGGGCAACCAGTGCGGACCTGCCATCTTGATGGCTGACTCCGCACTGGACGAAGTCTACTCTTCAAAATTCCTTGGAATGTACCTTGATCGAGGACTGACATGGAATGTGCAAATTGATCATGTTTGCGCCAAAATCTGCTCAGGCATCTTTGTTCTGAGGTCTTTAGCAAAATACTGCCCGAGTCAGGTACTGATTACGGCGTATTATGGCTTGATATACCCCCACCTGGCCTATGGAGTGATCCTTTGGGGAGCTTGCGCTAACACTCAGTTCCAAAGAGTTTTCAGACTCCAAAAAAAAGCAATTCGAATCATCGCTAAAATCAAATTCAGAGAGTCGTGCAGGCAAGTTTTCAAGAAATTGCAGCTGTTGACTCTGCCATGTCTCTACATATTGGAAACAACTATGTTTTGTGTGAATAAATGTACCTTAACCAGAGGACAAGACATACACATGTATGAGACACGTGGCAGAGCAAACTACCGAACTGGTAGACACAGAACGGTGGTTTATGAACGCCTGCCTTCACAAGCGGGTGTTCAATTCCTCAACAGACTGCCCAATCCAATCAAAGATGCTCCAACGCCAAAGGCGTTTAAGACTCGCCTAAAACGCTTCTTGGTGTCTCAAGCGTTTTATAATGCAGGTGAGTTTTTTGGCTTTCAACTGGGAGGCCGCCCAATTTGAAGAATGACACCGCTGTTCGAAGTGGGTTGCATTGGCGATGAATGAAAGAGGTGTGACTTTAAACATTGTATGTCTGTATGTGTATTATAGTATGAATGACCGAAATTTTAGGATATTATTATTAATTGACGTTTGCCATACGATGTATTATTGTCTCAGCAATAAAACAGATTTGATTTGATTTTATTTTATTTGATTTGATTAATTGTGATAGATTAAATATTTTTTGTATCACCTGAATTAATTTCCCAGCGGTTAGTTGGAAAGTTGTAACAGTCGCCAGGTATTACAGTCGCACGTCGAGGCATGGGAAACTACAGTTTTAATTGTTGTTACCCAAACTTTAGGCTTTCAAATAGTCATTGTCTTATATACGGCCGGCCTTTATTTAATGGGACATAATTTTTATCTCAGACACTAAATATAACACGGAAATTTAAATGGAAACATTTCCTTGTTTTTTACAGACATTTAAAAATAATAATTCAACACTTTAAAAATTGACGCCATTAACTTACTTATTCTTTAAAAAAACTCCATAAGGAATCTCAAAACTTTACCTGTCATATTTCTGTTATGAACGAATATATAAAAAAGAGCCAAAAATCGTAAAATTACTTTTTCTATCAATAATAATAATAAAGTATAGGTTGTTCCATAGGAAAAAAAAACAAATTTGACTGCTACATTGGATAATGTTGCAAATGTATCAGTTTAGAATGAATATTTTTAAATGTCTGTAATAGCGAGGAAAGGTTTCCATTTAAAGTTTTAAAAGTGATATATTTATAGTATGCGAGATAAAAATAGTGATCCATTCAAAGAGCCACCGTATTGTACATTATTATCTCCACGAATGTAAAGGCAATTAATTTATTTTGTATTGGTAGCTAGAAACCAATAAATATTTATTAATATGTACCTACTATTAGAAAAACAAATGTAGTATATTGGCTCTATCTATATAGAAGTAGCCACGACTTTTCTTACCATAAATATCTGCTGGAATTGTATAATAATTTGGCTCTATTGTTTACTTTTTAATTTTTTAAATATTTTTTTAATAAGGGTTATTTTAATGCTTATTAATAATTAACATAGCATACATGATTATGCTTTGGCTCAACTAACCAATGTCCAAGGGATCAATGTAGACACTATAGAGATTGTAACCACCAATATTGTATCCCTTAGTTACAAAATGAAGGTTTAAAGTGCTGAACCATTGAGTCCTTAAGGAAAATAAAATAAAATATTCTTTATTCCGTCACTTTCCTTTGTCAGCAAGTTTTATCGCCTGTAAGCAGCAGTTTTCTTTTTATTTACTTTTAATTTCTTTTCTTTACTCACTTCACAACATTTGTAGTACTACTCTGTAACGCAAAGTACTGTGTTGTATGAATTATGTTATCAAATTGAGTTGATTTTAGTAAATACATGTCATTTTTCTGTTTCACGTCTTAAACATATTTACATCGAACTGGAGTTAGATTTATTAGACCAAGCAAACAACGGTGAGCTGGAGTGGCGCATTGATGTATGATATTAGAAACATGATCAGGAAATTGATATCTAACATAATTAAAATGAATAATGACGTCATCGTATGTGACATAGTACTATTATGTGCCTGGTTTCAACTATATAAGCCATAATCAATATTGTTTCGTTACTAAATTCTCTAATTTAAACGTGAAATGTTAGCAGCTATAAGTAAAATGTGCAGTATGCGTGCATTAAACTATATTTAAAAATTGCTTTATATTAAAGTATTTAGTAATTTTTGTGGTAAAAGTTTAATCTGATATTCACGTGCTAATAGATGTGACAATGCTAACTTTCTGGTGATACATAGATAATCAATCTCTCTAGTTTGAAACGTATTCTAAGGTAAAGATTTTAAAAAGTATAATTTATTTTATAAACGTAATACAGTACAGAAAGCCCAGAAAGAGATAATATTGTATTTATGTACTGTTACAGCAGCAACTGAACATGCTTTAGAACACCAAATTACTTTACTATAATATAAAACTGAAAGGAGTTTATCTAACTCTCCACTGATTGGATATTTCTCAATGACTGGGGGTATCTTATTCATTGAACAATTCCCATTGACTGAACTATTTCTCAATGATTGGGCTCTGTACCAATCTTTCCAGTCAAACAGATAGGGGTGACACACCCTTATGTGTAGGCTGCCAGCCCTTAAGGTGGTGAACCTTATCGATTTTGGGTTGAGTAAATTAAAAAATAGTCACAATCCTTCAAGATACCCTTCCTGAAGATATAAAAAGAAGAACATTTTTTTTATTATTTAAAGAGATATTAAATACATATGAAGTAGTAATTTTGGGTATTTTCATATTCACGCCTAATGGAAAAGTCTGATTATAAGGATTCCAAATTTTTACAGTTCGTTTGTAACTATAAAATACTCCCTAAACAAACTGCTGCAGAAAGGTAGTACGTATTCAAGGACAGTATAATGTGAGAGCAGTTTTCTAAAAATTTTGAACAGTTTTCGAGACCAGGAGACAGGTTGCAATGGAAGAACTACAGAAGTGAGAAAAACAAGGGCAGCTTTGGCCAAATCGTGTAAAGGGGCGGACACATGAATTTGTACTGTTAAAAAGGGCAAATGTGGTAAAGGTATGTGGATCTGATCAAAGTAAGGTACAAGTCTTCGGTTAGACAGGGAGCTGTTACCTATACATTATACTAAATAATATGTTTACGCTTAAATCACACATTTAAATGAAATCGTATGTACAGTGTTTATGTTTTAATTATGATTGGTGTAATACAAATTAACAAGTATTAAAGTTTTAAAAATGATGTTGTTATTGTTTCTTTATTGTTGAACATTCTGACAATAAGAAAGTATCCAACTTTCTAACAATAATCCTGTAGTCTTTATTGTGGAATTGAAGAAATGGTAACAACTGTTTTAAAACAGTCCATAATTTAATGTAATGTTGCGTGCATCATAATGGTGATATAATAATTAATGAAAGCCATATTCCCTTACAGATACTAGTATACTTATATAATCTGTACAGTATTACAATTTTTTAACCAAAAATTAAGTACTTAAAAATGTTTAGAGCAAACTAGATGGTTTGAGCGATATCCGCTATTGACTAGTTGATTGATATCAGTGGTTGGTAGACCACTTAGTTAAGACCATCCAGACGGTTTATAGATTACTTATGTCTGAGATCAAGATTACTCCACCACTGTTAATAGCACATAGTATTTGGTTAACCTGTCACCCTGCAATGAGTTTCAGCTTCATGCCCTACAAAACATTCAACAAAAATAGAAGTAAAAATTTGTCTTATATTGCTACACTTAAGTCACTTTTCTATTAAAATTTTCAGATAAGAGTAATAGTAATTGTTAAAAACCAATTATACCCTAATTTATCTTAACATATGTTTGAAATGGAATTTACATGTAACTTTAAAATATTTAGTAAAAAATCATTGCTCAAAATGGTAAAAAACACTCAAAATGTTATGAACATATTGTAATTGGATTAACCCAAATTCCTGGGGTCTAACCTGTCACAGCGTTACGCTTCAGACGCTGCACTAAGTGAAAGGTAAACTGAAACTGAACTTAACATCCTTTATTTAGTCTCACTTAATTTATTATTTGATGTGAACTAATGTGAATTTTACTGTTACCTGTTGATGTTAAAATATTTATTTATGTGTAACAATGAATAATACTTGTAAGTGTAACAAGTAAACTTTTAAGAAACTTACGTCCCTAGATTTTTAAATCTAAACAAAATAATTATGTTATAATTACGTCTGTACCTAGATGACTTTCTTAAATTGAAGTAGTTTTACATTATTGCATTACAACTATCAAATAGCCAAAGTAATACAGAATTGCATTATAAGATGTAAAAAGTATACCCAATATTTTGACCTTTTTGCACGTTTAATTTAAGTTTATTAGCTGTTATGTGAAAAGAAGCAAAATGCAATTGTTTTAGATTGAAAGTTTTGCTTATTAAAACAATATTTTTTGGTTTTATAATGTGATATATGATATATCAGTAAATATTTGTAATCAGCTCTCATCATTTTGGTAAACAGTTACTATTTTGTAATACTAACTGTTCAAATTTTGTAATACTATTTTGTAAAAAACATACGAAATTTGATATGGATTATTGTGTTACTTTGTTTACTACACTGGTTTGAACTGCAATATCAGTTTTAGTTTCCTAATTTCCTGATTCAAAATAAAAAAAATTACAAAAGAATTTAGAAAAAGGTTTATATTATTAATTTACGATTGTTTAAAACATATATTTATTTGAAGCAAATGTTAACAATAAATAAAACATTTTGCTCTACACTCAAAAGAATGGCATAGTACGAAATGCATATTACTATACTGTAGATAATTGAATGTATATAGTTTAAGAGAAATCATTCAGTTGTAAATATGAAAAAGATACTAGAAAATAATAGAAATTTTTCTAATTTTAATAATAATGTACTGGAAATCTATATTTTAACCGTAATATATCTCAAATTGACTTCCGTATTTTCTATCCTCCAGTTTTGATTTAATTCTCCAAATAACATAGTTATAAAACTCTTACTTGCATTTCATAAACAATTTATTATGAATTTAATGAAAAATGTTATAAAAGTGATATACTATGTTGGCAATGGTGTTAGTTTTTACTGTTTCTCCAATTGGATTTTGATTTAGTTATAAGATACTCGACGCTTTCAGTAGAGATTACATCTTAATTAAATTTCTGTTTCATTCCATTTTACTACCTTCGAACAAATGAACTGAGGAAGTGCGACCCAACTGTCACTCCTTTTTGTCTGGTTGGGGAACCAAAAATTAAGACTGCATGAATCAAATAATTGTTGTTCTATATTAACCCGATATAATGCTGCATATTATCATTGCATCTTTGAAAATAATTATGATTGGTGGCATGTATCGTGTTTAAAATGTTCTTAGAGAAAAATTAACTTATTTATTAAAAAACCAATTGTTTTCAATTGAAATTAAAACGCGTATAATGTAATATTTATTACTACAGGTAGTAAATCTTTAAGTATTTTTGAATTTTCTTGAAAAATGAAAGTGATAATTAGTATACGATCACAAGATCTAACCTAAATTAAGCTAATTTATCCAAAAATAACTGTTGTTACCTGACCTAGACATAAACGCTTTAAAATTAAATTAAGTATTTATATTATCAAAATACCACAAAATAACATTATACCAACCTGACAGATTCTAAGCTACTACGGAGAAGGCGAACAAGTTGAAAACAATACTTCGTCCTGTAGATTTGACCTAGCCACAGTTGGCATTCTAAATGAATGAATCAACGGGTATTGGAATTCCAATACTCAGATCTTTGGATATTATTTTAAGGCTTAACATCAAAACTATTTAACCTGTATGGTTGTGGTCACATAATACTTTGAACTAACTCTAAGGAATCTCGCATATTCCTTAAATATACATTAAATATCAATACTTTCCTATCAGCAAGCGATAACTCCAACCTTATCAAATTTGATACTGAAGGTTTTATTGGTTCTCGAGCCATTTTCACGCCTCTTAACATTTTTTCGTAGTATAGCTCGCGAGCAAAACGCCGTATGCCAAATGTATTGTGAATATTGGGTTTAGCTCCTGTTTACCTTAATCATAGTGTACCTTATGACACACTGAGAATACTCTTCACCTATATTACACTATATTTTTTTAGTTTCGTTTTCTATGATGTCAAAAATATGTAAAGAGTTCATTTATGCTTCTAAGATGTCTACCTTTAGTTCTCTCCAGACAAACATATGTGACATCGAACAAACTGTCAATTCTGTTACAGTTTCCTGGAAAGCGAACTGGGTCTAAATTAAACATTCACATTGAAGCAATTGAAGCAATTCCCACTCCAACTGTATTGTTTCTCCACTAGCTGCTAACTCCAGATTGGTTTGCCAGGAACTGCTAGTAGCGGTGGACTTAGAACTCCGTCTGGAACCAGGCTTCGAGAACTTTGCAGGCACCAGTACACAAGGATGTACGAGTATACAGGAATACCCGCCAGGATGCAGCGCTTGTCCAACAAGCTGTGCTACGTCATGGATTTCTTCTACGGCAATCTACAGGATGTGAGGTAATATTCTCTGAAACGTTTTGGATATCAGTAAAAATATAATATTTGTGTGTATATGTAGTAGTTTAGTTGTTGTCAATAATCTAGTTTCCGATCAACACAGATTCATTCTAATACTACTTTTTTAAATTAGTTGCACGTAATTTAGCATAAAACGTAACTCTATATAATTTAACTTATTGATTTTTTTCTACTTAATACATGGTGTTGAATGAGCTGCATAATTGGTATGTAACGTTATGTATTACAGGTACAATGCCATATCGTTGACATCTAAAAATAAATAAACAACCACAGGTTTGTGAAAAGTGTCACAGGAACCTAATAGTTTGAATATTTAGTGATAGGTTAGGTTAGAGTAATGTATACCCCATAAAATTTCAATACTACGCCTATGTCTTACCCACCCTAGAGTTATGAAGTGTTTTTGTGAACAGAAACATCATCATCCTGGAAATGGCATATGGATATTTTTATCAAAACCACATGAAAATATTTTGCCCTAGTACACGTTGTTAATAATTGGATTACTTTCAGAATATTTAACATTATTTAAAAATTGCGCCATATTTTAATAATGTAGATGAACATTGACATGCAATTTAAGTCTTTCATTTTTACGCGACAAACCTACTCCTTTCATATAAGATTTCATCTACTTTAAAACAAGTCTAATTTTGTAAATGGTTGCTTGTTTTGGGGAAAAGGACCTTCGATTCGCGTCACGGAATGTCGCGCATCAGTGTGTTTGCTCTGTAGCTCCTAGGGGCGGGATTATCACGGCCATTTTAATGTCAGTGCGTTTTTCTGTTCCGTTAAGTGTCTATTCAGCCATGATAGTGAGAGCTTACTATCGCTACTTGTTGAAGTGACTATTTTTTTTTGGCGGGCTATGGATGTATGTTTAAAGGATTAAAAATAAAGTGATAAGATCTGTTCTAGCTAAAAACAACTGTAGTGTAATTTAATCATGGAAGAAAATAAGTCTTTCTGTTGATTATGATTATCAAGTTTAATCAATTAAATTTGGCCTTACCTTACATTCGTTAGAAAATTGCGTAAAACATACAGTAATACAAATTCTTTTAAGAAAAGTCAAAACCATTAATTGACTTTTAAAAGATGCATTAAGTTTCCAAATTTCATATAGTACAACGAGATATGTAAAATCAATGATACTGGGATTACAAGATATTTAGCTAGATTTTAAACCAGATTTAAATTTTTATTTCAGTTATAATTAACACATAATTTCATTTTTAGAACACAATAACAATGAAAATGAAGCAATAATTTCTAATATTCAAGATCGTAGTGAAAATGAAACTGAAATTTTACCCATTGTTTACCCATTAATACAATTCTATTTACCAGTAAAGGTAGAGCTAGCATGGGTTTTAAAATGAGACTAAATGATCTTATTTATAAAACTTATTGTCGTTTATAAAACAAAACATGAACTGAACTCATTTCCCGGTGAGTTTAATTTGTTACTCCTTATGCACAACGTAACTTGATTGAACTTGTGCACTAATATTTTTATAAGTCAGCAGAAAAGTGATCAAATAAGCCATATCCCTTTGTCAACTAATTTAATAAAACATCGAACCATTCAAAACGATAGCACTTGATTGTTGTTATGAATAATTATTTTCAACCTATCTATTTCAATATTGGTAGTACTTTTTATGAATAGCTAAAAATTATTATGCAGAAAATAAATAGTTATTGTTTTAGCACATCAATACATACAAAGATTTGTATCTACAAGACTTATATTAGTTATACAAGAATTTTATAGTGCAATTACTAACGTAACTTATACGTGTAACAAAGAGCCAGTACATTCAGAAACGAACAGTGTTGTCACAGCCATTGTCATATAGTTGATTCTCTGACCCAAATCCTTATTCTTTTGTTACAGCTTCATAGGGTTTGAATAATTTTAATTATCTCTTCTTTCAATAACAGCGTGTGAATAATGACTGTGTAAATTTCAATTGTGCTCTAAATCGCATTAATTTTGAATAGTTTTTTTCGTGTGCGATTATTTACAGGAATACATTTTTAATGTACTTTATTTTATATAGAATTTATAAAGATATATCATTTGGGATGTTATAAAATATTTTATAAAGTTACCCAGGTTTTTATAAAAATAGTATTGGGTTCTCAAGAATTTTCATGGTTAACATTAGGTCAAGAATGCGCATCACAAGCATCTATTGAAAATGCCCAATGTGTTTTTCCACTTTGCAAATTACATGTGAAAGTAACTACAGGAGCCCGCAAGTAAATAGTCCGATGACGTTTGAGGCGGTGTTGCCATATCGCTGTTGACCACCACTGTTCCTGCTATGGCGTGGATATGGTCATTACTATATAGTTATGGTCGTGTATTTTTTACGGCAAACAGTGATGTTTGTTTATTGAGGCAGATGATTAAACTGGTAAGTAATTTTTTAAGCGGAAAACTGGTAACACTGATTAGTGTGGAGTGTAGAGGAATTTAGACGCACCTCTCACCATCTATTTTAGATTATTGTGTTCGTGCTCCTTTAGTCTTAATTAGCTCATGTTTACACAAACGCGTTATTGCTCTGAAATGTATGATTATAAACAAAGTAAACTAACATCGTAATGCTATGTGAATGTTTAGTATAGCTCCAGTTCAGCTTCATATAAGAACAGCGTCTGAAATCTGACTCTGTCACAGACTTGACTGCTGAAATACGGAGTCATGTTCGTCTGAAGACATGCGAAAAAAGCTGGTGACGAAGAATTTCAAAACGGTTGCTCCATCGTGCTTTAAGATAATAGTGCACCTGATTAGACAATGAGAGCACCTTTCACCTAGATTACATTAAAATTGTGTCTCTGATGTAAAAACAATATAATAGTTTCGTTTTAAGCTTCTTCGTCGACATATTTTATCGGACCTCTTCAGACGAACATCAGCCCAGATTCCAGGAGTCAAGTCTGTTGCATTGCTAGATTCCAGGCACTGTACTAAGAGGGGAGTAAAACAAGAGGGGGGTTATCTCAACATTCCCACTGAACGAATCCTTCCCACCATAGGACATAATGCTAGTTTTATCGCTACTATACATTTAACTACTATACATCCAGGGCACGTGTTGCTTAGCGTGAAATTTTGTAGGAATATACTAAAGGAATGGTAAACGGATCTTCCGTTTACTAACACGAACATTATAGAGGCCAAGGGGAAACATAAAACAATTAATTTCCACTCACTCGTTCACAAACCAATATGAAATGTTCACCTTTGAAGCTATATTGTATTTCATTACTTCAACTCTTTCCCCAGCCTTTAGCATAACACCAAACGAAATACGGTTACTAGAGGAAGTAGTACTTGCATTCAATGAAAGAGTATAATATTTCGCTTAAGATAAACTTAAGGTTGTGATATATTTTTTACGACGATGTAGGTAACATATTAGGTAAAAGTTCTTTTTCCTACTATTCTAATTTTCTGAGCTTATGGTGCTACTGAAAATTTGAATAGGCATAATGAGCTTTGAACTGATAAATTATATATCCGGAGAGAGAGAAAATATTTACTTTATTATCATGTCTAAAATTTTATAAATATGCCCCAATGCATATTAAGTAAAATATGCGAGGCCTATATGTATTTATGGCCTTGAAAAACGTCGACTCAAAGTGTGTGTGTGTGTGTGTGTGTGTGTGTGTGTGTGCTTGAGTTTTGTTAAGATTCTCATAAAATATCTCTTGATACTTTTCGTCATTTTCTTACATAAATTAGGATTACGCACTGTGTTATTATGTGTGGATTGAACTTGTGGAGGAAGTGTGTCAGTCTTTCTATTTTGTTTTTTAGGCCATCTATATTTTGGTGAGCTATTGAGATTTGATCCTGGGTTTTTTGTTTCATTCCATTATATTCTCTTGTCGTGTTCCTTAAAAAGTGTTTTCTGTGCAAGTTGTTGGACTGTTGTCTGTGATAATAATGTGTTATTGACCATATTGAAAATTCCCTTGATTACACATTTAGTCTAGAATTATATCAAGTATAATTACTAGGAATGTGTTTTTCATAACAAGTTTCTAACCTTATGATGAAGTCTTGCCTTGTCACAAAATTCTTAAACATTATCATCAGATGCAAGATTTGAGTAAAAAACTTTTGGTTAAAATAATTAAGTCATACGGGGATATTGTACACTCATGAGTCCGTGTTTACATCACACATGTTGTGTGTCAATTCCAGCACACTGTAAATAAAACATGCGCCTAATGAAACGCAGTGTCACTATTTCTTCTTTCACAGCGAGAGCAAATGCCAGAAAATATCCTGCCGCTTTCAAAACCATTGTAAAAAAAATTTTAACGAATAAAATTAGAATTTTAAGAGAAGCGAAGTCATGGCCCATATTAAATCAAGATAAAAGAATAAAAAGCTGAAGTAAAATATTAAATAATGTAAATAAAAGCTGTGTTGTACAGTGAAAGCTGTAGAGCTCTTTTGTTTTTATCATCCTTTGGCAGATTGCTCAAATATACAAATAAAATTGTGTGCATAAAAAACTAATTGTGGTATCTATCAATTAAAATTATATAATTTAAATCCCAATTTTAGTTGAGATTATTTAAGTAAGTAAGAAATCTGGAAATTATATCTAATAAACTTTATGTTACTAGTCTGCAAGTAACATTAGAAATCGTCCAATATTACGAATCGTCAGTCTAATGCCTTTGTAAGGGCAATTTAGTACTTAAGCAACAATTAGGTAAACAGTTTATAATAGCAACATAGTCAAATGTACTTTTAACATTTAATATGTCAATCATTAATCTCTGTCCCAAATGTTGAAGATATTTGAAAAAAGTATACGCCATCAGTTATGTAAAACAGATTGAAGACTGTAAAGAGAATACTGAACATAACGCCCAGGACAAAACCGCGAAGCTATTATTAGCCAATGAAAATAAACAATGTAATGTTGCCTGTTAAGCAATGAACAATTAAAACTTAGTAGGTTAAACTATTAACCTTTAAATTCCATTGGTGATACAATCAGACTGCACATAACAGGTTCGGTCTATTGTTATTGTTGAGTTTACAAACATTTGCCAACCTGTGCGTAACAAGCCAAGCATTGTCACAGAACAATTTTATTGAACAAACAAACCGTTTAACAAAATAATAACACAATTAACTGGTATCCCAAAGGTATGTGATATTGAAATGGGTATTCAGGTTGTTATAAAAATAATACTTACATGTACGAAAGAGAAAGGCAACAAAAATGTGATAAACTTCACCTAGACAGAGTTAATCACTTCATCGTTCTAGCAGCTTACGAGCTAGTAGTGGAAGAGATTAATTGATCATTTCTTTCTTATTATTTTAATGGTTTTGTACAAACTAGTTCCTGGAGAGAATTTCAAAATTGCTTTAAGAACAAGCATTTATTTCAAACATTGCTTAATTAAATTCTTAAAAAGATTTGGTCTCAACGCGAAAGACTATTACTAAAAAACGTATGTTTAAATGGGTAATTAAATTTGATGCATCCTACAATTTTAAAGGGATAAATATCAATACAAAGTATGTCAACAATACCGAATCTACACCACGCAATTAATATGCTCCTATGTAGAAGACAATAAGAGAAGAAATGTCTATAAGAGAAGACTTGCTAAGGTCAAAAGTTTCAGTCAATTTCCAAGCTTTTCTCTTGGTTGGGTTATTTATCGAAGTAGTTTTCTCCTCAGGTGAAAACATTGGGAGACTATTCAATTTCGAGTTCCCACATCCTGTTTGGGTGTGACCACATGTGGTTTAGTAGTTTTCGTTATTTTGATATTGTGTTTTAAACACTCGTAGAAGTATTCCTTTATTGTATCCTAGATTAAAAATGAAATGATAAATAAAATTTCCGATGTTTCGTGTTGTTACAATTAATAAACTTGAAACTAGAGTCTAACATAAAAAATCTAATACTTAAACTTATTACTACAGAAATGAAACTAGTTCATTTGATAACAATGCTGTGATATCTCAGTTTAAAACTACCACAAATAATTCAACAAAGAAGTATGATAGAAACTACACTCATTTGTGTTACACGAAATCTTCCGCCCACAAAAAAGGTACTAAACCTTACTCAAATTAACATATAAATGTAAAAATGATGCGATAATGCTTGCCTTCATTTTATTAGGTGGTATTACCTAACATGAATTATGTTTGTAATCTATCTTTTTTGAGTGTAGATTAGTAATAGATTTAATTACTTACGAGTAATTTAAAATTGTTTTATAGAAGAGCAATATCTCTTTAATAATCGAGATATTTACTTTGGTGTTGTCTTAACGTGGCCAATTGCCATGGATGTGGCGTCGTTCAGGTGGAAAAATGATGGCATATTCATTTTGTGAATACTACATGTTAATCCTACATCAGATAAAGCTTTTCTGTTACTATAGCTACAACAAAGCTTCCGTTTTTAAATATTGTCTTGGGGTGGGTCCGTGAGGACCGAATCCGCCAGGGCCGAATAGTGAAATTTTCCGCCAAGACCGAAAACGAAACTTTCCGTCAGCTCCGAAAATAATCCGCCAAGGTCGAAAAATGGACTTTCCGTCAGCTCCGAATTCTAACGTAAACATTCCTATAACCTCGAATACTTATTCGTAGAGTCCGCCAGCTCCGAAATAAGATATTGTCCGTGAGATCCGAATATGTAATATTCCGTTAACACCGAATCCTATAGGGACGAAAGCAGTTGCAATCCAGTAAGGCCGATAAAACTCAATCGTCCGATAGGGCCGAAACTGAAGCATTCCGTCAGCGCCGAATTATAGCAGGAGCAGTCCGTTAACTCCGAATAAATACGTAACAGTCCGCCAACTCCGAATTGGGATTTTTCCGCCAAGTCCGAATCTGATTCTTTCCGCGAACGTCGAATATTGGACTCGCCCCCAAGCGGAGAGGTATGCGCGCAGTCGGTGAAATGGGAGGAGCTTAGTGGCGAGTCCGCCCAGGCCAGGGGGAATCACAGGGGGTCTCCCAATCACAGTGTTCCGGTTCACGAGCTCCTCATGCAGCGGCATAATGAGGTGATCGCAACCGGCGGAGAGAATGAGTGGTGATGGAGGGGCCCCTCTAGTGGTGGGAATAATCGAATGAAAATAACTGGTTAGTTCGGTTATTTTATTTTAACCGATTAGTCGGTTATTTTTGCTGCATCCAGTTAAATTAGTCTATAGACTAATTTTTCTATAAGTTAACTGGTTGTGAAGACTTAGTCTATATTTGAATTAATCGTTGATTCTGATCGGTTATTTTAAATTAGTCTTTAGATAAGTTTTTCTACCGACTGATTTTTCTATAAGTTAACTGGTTGTGAAGACTTAGTCTATATTTGAATTAATCGTTGATTCTGATCGGTTATTTTAAATCAGTCTTTAGACTAGTTTTTCTACCGACTAATTTTTCTATAAGTTAACTGATTGTGCAGACTTAGTCTGTACTTGAATTAGTCGTTGATTCTGATCGGTTATTTTAAATTAGTCTTTAGATTAGTTTTTCTACCGACTAATTTTTCTATAAGTTAACTGGTTGTGAAGACTTAGTCTATATTTGAATTAATCGTTGATTCTGATCGGTTATTTTAAATTAGTCTTTAGATTAGTTTTTCTACCGACTAATTTTTCTATAAGTTAACTGATTGTGCAGACTTAGTCTGTACTTGAATTAGTCGTTGATTCTGATCGGTTATTTTAAATTAGTCTTTAGATTAGTTTTTCTACCGAATAATTTTCTGCAAGTTAACTGGTTGTGCAGACAGTCTATACTTGAATTGCTCGTTTATTATAATAAGTTATTTTTATTACTGAAATATCGTTCTTTAGCGATTAACTTTCGGTTAACTTTGGTGATTCGTAATTAAAATAAATTATAATTTTGCAATTTGAACGGTAATTATTTTGTAGTGTTATAAATGATATATGATAATATAACTTTTTAAAATGTTATGACTATAACGTATGCACAGAAAAAAGTAATAATACAATTACAGAATTTCGTTTTCAATTACGGTTCTGCCAGTGCGGGTTTGCTTGGAATTTTTTGATTGTATATTCAGGTCCGAACTCAGACCGGGTTTTTCGTACAATTTCTTCCGGAGCCAGTCACACGTCTATATGAAGGGACTGTGTCTGGTGGGGGGACACGACGGGACCCGACCGAATATCTTTACCAGGGCTCGCCAAAGCTAAGTACGGCCGTGAGTAAATTGGCCGCGCCGCGCCGCGTACCTGTCTCAACAGGAATGGTTCATTCCCCCACCACCCCATCCCTAAACTGTGGATAGAATTTAAAAGGTAATCGGTTATTCATTCGACTAAAATAACCGATTAACGACAAAAATAACTGACTGGTTAGTCGGTTATAAAATCCATTCGGTTATCCCATCACTTCGTACAGGTCAGACTGCGGCGGGCTCCGCAACAGGAAGGTTCATTGTTCTCTCGCTCCATTGTAGAGAAGAATGTTATGTGATACATATAAATGACTCAATTAGTCCATCAATGAGTACAATTTGAATGGTATTTATTCTACGTCATAATTATGTTGGAAAAGTGAACGACATTTTAAGAAATAATTTTTAAAACTCACATGGAGCTTGAATATTGTATGAACATATTTAGAATAGAATAGAATTCAGAATAGAATATATTTATTTTTTCGAAAGTAATTACAATCTATCACAACTAAAATAATCTGGTGCAAAATTATCAAAAAAGATGGTAATAATATTAATTCACATAATATAGTCTTAAATTTGACTGCAATTAAACTATACAATATCACAAATTATCATAATTAAAAGAATAAAAATACTATATATAAGTTTAAATGCAACACACATATTCTAGTATATATATCCAATATATATTTACTTTCAAAAACATAGGGCCTCTAAGGCAAAGCCTGTGTAGAGGTTCCTTCTCCAAGATTAAACATTTTGCGCTACAAAGATTTTATATTTTTATTTAACTACATAAATTCCCACTAAATAAATGCATTGTGGCAATATAACTTCAACAAACCTAGCCGCTTAGAATAATGTTTGTTTCTTTACGATATAGATTTAACACAAATTAAACTTGTATATTAATAAGGTGATCAATATTATCTTTTTTTTTAAAAGCCAAAACTTCAATTTTTTGCAAACAACTTAGCATTTGTACAATTTGCAATGCTTTTCGGAATAATATTAAAAATTCTAGGACCCATAAAACAATAACTTTTTGTAAAAAATGTCAAATTTGGCTTGGGTACTTCCAAACGTTCTTTACACCTTTACACATTTAATAACATCAAGTGTAGTCACATTTTCCTTCATCAATAAGTATAATCCTCATTATCATTATATTTCCACTACAATTATTGTACGTAAAATTTAGTTTTAGGAATTTGTGTTGAGTCTACACAGTCAATTCCTTGGTAATATATGCATCATATTTTCATTAGCACATCAACTTTATAGGCATATAGTTAATCGTTTGTTTACATGTGGCCTGTAGTTAATAGTTAGTTAATCTCATTGTAGTTCTAGTATGGGCCGGGTATTTATAGAATACTAGCTGTTACCCGCGGCTTCGCACGCAATCTTAGAACCAAAGTCCTTATATTACTTAGTAAAAGCAATTATGATGTAGGCTAATATGATGGAAGTCCTATAAAAATTTTAATTTGTAGGCATACATCAGGTAGATATTATTTAAGTTCATGGTAAATAGTATCAGAGTTTAACTCAATTATTAAATCATGTTTGGCACATGTGGGAGCATTTCTGGTTAAAATTAATTATGTACATAACGTCACAGCTGAATCTGCCTTGTCATCCCGATCAAGAAAAGACAAATCTCAGATCATACAGGTCTCGGAAACTTACTTCGGTCAAAAAGCGTATATTTCTAGTCCTTGTCATATATTTCAGGTCTAAGATATTTCCAGTACCATAGTTGAGTTTGCCTTGTTGTTTCTGACGAAGAAGAAAAAGAAAATATATATATATATATATATATATATATATATATATATATATATATATATATATATATATAATATCTAATATATGTTAGTAATATATTAACATATATTAAAGCATTATTTGATGTTTCAACTGATTTTCCTCAAAAAGGTTGAAAGAAGTTTAACCCTTTTAATTTTATAAAATATTAGGTATACAGTGCATGGTCAGTAGTGAAATGCAGATAACATAGACAAAAGGTACATTGTAAAATGCACAATGGCACTGGAAATATCTTAGACTAAAAGAAGATTGCAAGTTCCGAATGTGGAAATTTTTTGACCGAAATAAGTTTTTGAGACCTACATCGTAACTTATATTATAAATGCGAAAGTGAGTTTGTTTGTATATTAACATATAGGCCTATTCGTATTCCAAATTATGAAAATCCTCATCTTGGTCTCTGAAGTTGTATTGCAGCAAGGAAATGTATTCAAAGACCTGTTAAATGTAATGTAATGTGTGTAATGTATGTTTTGTGTAAACATAGTTTGCTGACGGTAGATACAATCATAGGTTTAACTATATAGTTTAACCACTATTTTCAATTTGGTTACATTTATAGGCTTGAAAACGTACTGAGAGCTTCATAGTAGCATCACTTATCTCTACATTTTCTGCAACCGCTGTTTAGCACTGAGTAAGAAAATATCCAGATAAGATAATAACAGTTTTTGTGAAAATAAACTCTAAATTTTAGCAAATGTTAATTTATTCTGTGCTTGGTCAGTACTGTGACGCTAATATAAAGGACAGAGTCACTATCTAACTTACTATAAGCTTAAATAAAGTTGGTTTGTAAAACCCATCTTAGTTGTCTTGAGAGAAGCTTTTCCCTGCCCTGTATACATATTTTCTTGATCGGGATAGAAGACAAAATTGTGGAAGAAAAGAATGCTAAGACAACATTAATTTATAATGGCCATATTTAATGTTACGATATTACACTTTTGACAGATTTTCTTTATCGTGGCAACAAGGCATACTACATCGGCGTCGGAAATATAATTCACTCGAACAAGAAGTACTCGTGCACAAATAAAAAGCATACGAAATTGCAAGGCAATCCGTGAGTAACTTCTAGTGATATGATACATTCTATAATAATAATGATTCATTTCAACTTCTCTTTCATGAAGGATACCTCCAGGAAACTATATATTTTTTTACACCTTCATAAATTATATGTTTTTGCAATACTACAAACCAAAGAAAATTAAATTTACTTTTCATTTTATTAGCGTGTTAGTACTTAAATAGTTTAACCTGTGAATCCGTTTTTATATACTTACCGTGAAAACTTATTATTCGATGCAATTCATCTATTGACATTATTTTGATCAAGTAACAGGATTCGCGGAGGTTGCATAAAAAATTGCTACTCTATGTCTCAGTTCATTCTTAAGATGCACTGTGCACAATCAGACAAAACAATCGTACAAAATAGAGTTTGAAACTAAAATTACCTATAATAAAACTCAGTCTTGTATAAATGAAGTTTCATGCAAAATTTTAAACCTTCATATGAAGTCTTTCTTGGCATATCTTCCAGATAATACATTCAAATTTTTGTTCATTAAATTGGGTTTCATATCGGTGTTAAAATCATAAAATTCTACACACTAATTCACTATTAATTTACATATGTGTTGGGATAGTTAGGCTACATGCGTTAATATGTTAATGAGTTTATTTTTGAAAATTTATTTATGTTGATACTGTCTCGTTTTTTATCACGGTTGCCCAATGTAGTCTAAACATTTAGCCAAATCCCATGGAGTGACATGTACCATAATTTAACTTTAATTAATTTAATTTAGCTTTATGGTACAGTTTTAAGTTTGTAGGTTAGTTCGTTTTCGTGCGGACAGATATACAGACAGACAGACAAACTTACAAATTAAATTTGTTTAATCCCACAAGTTACAGGCCTCGTTAGAGCAGTCAGTGAAATGTGTATTATTATACTCTATTTAACTAACTTTTTTGACTTTTTGTTTGTGCACTAATCTATATACACATACAATTTAGAGATATAACGTACCGAAATGGACTCTTTAATTATTGATTTAGTATAATTACACTGAGAAGATACATATACTTATATAATCACTGGTGGTGACTTTTGTACAGTTTATTGATGAAAAATCTATAGTTGAACCATTCCTGTTTTGTAAAGATCTCCCTGATACAACAAAAGGACAAGACATTTTTAATTTAGTTGATAAGTTCTTTGAAAATTCCAAAATATTATGGCAGTCCTGTTTTAAGTGTCCCATTTATGGGTGGGCACTTCACAGGCTTTCTAACGTTTAGCAAAACAGAACAGAAAAACACAGATATAGTTTATACACATTGTTTCCTACATAGAGAAACTCTGATTGCCATATCTTTGGCTTCTGGAATAAAAGTAGTACTCGACAGGTGTGTAAAGTTGACATACACAAAATAGCTTACCCACATTTTTCATATTATTCGTTAGTTCTTCGTAAGTTCCTGTTAGTTCTCACAAAAGTTTCGTTAGTTTAGCAATATTAAAAACTTTACAGCCTTAATTCAATGTGTCACCATAAAAATTAGCCTACCCAGATTAAATAATACGTTTTTCAAAATTCATATCGTCTGTCCCTCGTTATTTTTCGTTACTTCAGCAATAATATCTATTTTACAGCCCTAATTTAATGGCTAGGCATACTTCACACCGTGAAAAAAGTGGCGAAACAAGATTAATGGGTAATTAGATTGTAGTAACATCGATGCAAAATGCATTCCAGACAACATACATTTTTGGTAGGTTTTGTTACGTTTGTCATTCACCACCTTTGTTTTATATTTTAAACGAAATATTAAGAACCCTTAAGTTTTCATTTCTGGCAATTTGGCCCACGCAAAATAGCCCATTCACTTACAACTGGTTGGATCCTTAGTATACGTTAGTTTTGCTATTCCCGAAGTTCTTTATGTTGTTATTGTAACGCCTTTGTTATTATAACATAAACGCTATAAAATTAAAATTAAAATTAAATTAATTGGTTTGAACAAAATATTGCTTGTCATAGAAAATAGGTATTGTGAAATATTATGGTGGCTTGATAATTGAAATATTAAATTGTCCTATTTAAACATTATTGTAGTTGCAATATTAATAAATACATATAACAAATGAGTTTTGGGATATTATTTTATTAAATAATAAACAAACATTATAATCCAAAGGAAGTATCATCTGTAATTTACAATTTTAATGAGCAAAATAATATTTTTGCCCTGAACTATCCTCCCGAAGACTAGACTAAAGTTTGAACAGGCTATTATCATTAAATATGAAAGATTTTTGTTGATAAGTCTGCTTCGGAATTTATTCTTAAAGAAGTTCATGTTAGAAAATGCTGCTTTCAAACATACGTCAACCCATACAAAGTAAGAAGTTTCAAGGCTAGTTTTCTGGATATTTATTAAGACAAAGTAGACGTTTTTATCCAAAAGTATTGACATTACACTTTCTCTTTTTGATGTTTAACAAATGTATTTTTCTTGGAAATCGATCATTTCTATCTTGAGAGCAACTTTATTACTCCCGAGAATATTTGCACCTTCATTGCTCCATTCATCAACAGAATCCAAAGAGTAAATGTTACTAAGGATGTCGACAACAATCTCAATTTTCTTGAAATCTGTGAATTGTTTTCAAATTCCTTTTTAAGGTCCTTAATGAACGTTTTGTATTGGCCGACGTCAAGCTTGTTGTCACTACTGATTATTTTTTTAATTAGGGAAGTGCAGGCGTTCATTTTCAGGATCAATGTTAAAAAGATTTAGTTTGTGCAAAAAGCTTTTTACTTTTGTCAGGAACTGCCATGCAAGCTTTTCTTTGCCTTTAAGTTAAAGTTCAGATTATTGAATTGTTAAAGAATATCTGATAAGAAAGCAATGGATGTGTTTATTCTTTATTGCCAAGAAAACTTAAGTAGGTGATGGTTGATATCTGATCAATATTGAAAAGAAAATGTCTTCGTCTTCTAAAATGGTAAAGAAATCGTTGTAAAATGCAGTCTTTGCTTTCAACCTTTTAACCACACATTATTTTGCAACAACAGAACGTCATCTTAAGCGTCTACTTCATAAAGAAATATTTTCAATTCACGATGTATTGCACGAAGACAGTTTGTTATTTAAATAATTTCTTGCATTATTCTCTCAAGAATAGGATTGCGTTTGAAGAAAAGCGCAGTATGCTGAATGATATAGTGGTTGGAAAAGAAATTTTCATTACTTTTCCATTGATTTTTAGTAGGTGAACTAGTCGTTTTTGACCCAATAATCGCTGGTGCACCGTCGGTAGTTAGTGATAAAAGCTTTTTAAAATGTAACTCATATTTAACGAAATAATCCATTACCGCTTCGATTATGTATTTCCCTGGGTTTTTCCTATTAACAACAAAATAACTAATAGCTCATCAACAAAAGTTTCTCTAATTTTATCCAAAAAAACGTACAAATATAATGAATTGTGCTTCAACAGTAATTTTACAAGAGTCATCCTTAGCCAATATGTAATATTCGGAATTATATAACTATCCTTTCAAATAAAAATGATTTTATTCTACCAAAACATGTGTGTTTTTTTAGTGAATTTGCAGACAATGGAGTTTCAACACCATGTTTTTCCGTTATCACTAGAACATTGCCTACATCGGGCATGTGTTTCCTTAATTATGTCAGTATCGTTGAATAGTTTCATGTGCTTAGCAAGAGTCCAAGAAATACGTAAAGAAGCCTCTCCACATTCCACCTGCTCAGTCATTGATTTGAGTTGAAGATACGTAGATTGACAGTAAACTTTAGATTTACTAAGATTACTGGCAGGTGTAAATATATCAGCATATTATTTTGTGTTTGATCTCATAATGCCGTTTTATAATCCATCTTTTAAGTAACGCAACTGTTTTGTGACACTTCAAACACAATCGTACTGCTCTAACACGATTTGGTACCAATACGCGTGAAACAATACAAATCGGTCCATTCTGGCAAAAACTGTTAATTTTCGACTTCCACCTTTCTTGGAATACCTGATGATGAAACAGGTAGTATGTAAACCGTTTGAATGGAAGTACGATAAATATAGCCTATATACAAGTATTTACATGAAAACGTATAATACTTATAAGAAGGTTAGAAAATTAAAGAAAATAATATCGCCTAAGAAATTTCAAATTTTAATTTCTCATGACGTATGGCCTAAAATGAATCCGATATCTAAAGTTTTAAAAACATAATGAGTGACCATGTACAAGAAAGCGGGGAGTACTTCCATTTTTTGCTTCACCTGTACTCGACCAAGTTGTAAAAAAGAAACAGTAGAGCACGACTTGAAATTGGCCTTATTCGTTGTTCAACCTCTACAGCGGAAAATAGTGTTAACATTAACCAAGAATGTGAATAATGGAAATCAAGAAGTATTTTGTTTAATATTTTCCAACTTTTACTGGTTGTATTATACTACTATATTTTGCTCAATAAGTTAAAATAAATTAAGTTTCTTTTAAATGTAATTTTTTTTTTTCACTTACCCAAGAAAATTATATTATTTTAATAAATAATATAATTTTCCTGATTTTTGTTGTATAAGTACGTTTATATCAAGTACTTAAGCTTAATCAATGGCATAAAGTAATAGGTGTGCCGTTTTTTTGTTGTGTGCCACGAGAAAAAACCGTTTGGGAAACACTGATCCAGAATAAAAATGGAGGGTTAAGAAACGAGGTTGAAAAAAGTATTGATTGTAACATACCAAGAAAGAGACTTTGCTTATTATAATCAAAAATCAATTTGATGAAATCACAACTGTGTAAACTTTATTAAATCTGTACACAATCTAATTGCCTTTGATGAAAAACTTGTTCCTTATAACGTCATAGTGACAATATATACCTACATATGGTTATTTAGTGGTATACATGAAAGTACCACTTAAATAAAGTTATGATTAGTTCATCCATCAATTATGAGATGAACAGATCGAACTACGTTATGTGATATTGAGACAAGATATTCCAGGACGTTGATCTCCCAACTACTGTTTTTTTCCGGTCAGGGTGTATCTATTTTCAGACATGTGATAAGAACCGTGAGAACCCCGGTAGGGGGAGAGAGAGAGATAGTGGCCAGCATACCTACTGATCTAGCTTCCTTTCGAGTTCATCGCCTTTTCCCTCTTTTAAATCAAACTCTTTCCACTAATACTTGATTACTTTGAAAATCAATGAGCCTCTTCTTTTTGTCACACTTCATTCTATTTATCAGACAATTTATTGGACAATATTAGAACTCTGCATGTTGTGTTTAGAGAGCGATGTCTCTCAAGTTTAGAAATAAATAAAACTGTCTAATACGCATATTTTATTTAGACCTGAGGTAAGGCGGGAGGTTTTGGAAAACAATGTACACAAATACACTATTTAATTGTAATTTAATGTGCAAATTTAAATCACTAGCTATTCATATTTTTTAAAAAGGAAAGGAATGAAATCAAATACTTTTCTTTTGTATGTATTATACTAATCTTCTGAAAGAATTCTTCGTCTTGTAAAGGACCAAAGAACATTGCTCTATGTGACAATAACAAAAACTATATCCTAGACAGACTAATTCCAAAATTTGTAATCGTATTGCTAATAAATTATATGCTTATTATGAGAAGTGTACGTATTGTTAGAAAACCTGAAGGCATTAGTTTTTCAGGTAGTTTTTTTCCGATTTTTCTTTATCTCAAGCCGACCGAATATGTGACTTTCGTATTTAAAGAAACGTTCAGTCTATTCACATGCACATTTTCACATGAACAGTTGAAGGAAACGCTATTTCGGAGGCAGAGATTGAGAAACGTTTCAGAAACCTGTGATAACAAAGGCTTATCTAAAAAAAGATGTTTCGTGTAAGTATTGGTGAAAACTCTAAAACTGTATCAGAGGTATCTCTAATCATGAAACGACAGAATGATACAAACTATAAAACTTTTGTAGACTCTAGTGGATTATGTGACCAAATAAACACAATCCTTAGTACATCTTTACCTTCTACTGACAAAAATAGGAGATCTACCGTTAGTCTGTGTACTTCATCCACCAGATACCGAAGAAAACTACAACATACCATATAGTTTGCTTAAAGAAGTGCTTAATACAACACAGACAAGGTGACTATATTTCTGTTAGACGAAACTCTTTACAAATGTTTTTCCTAAATCTAATTTACTTTTGTGTACTTTCATGTATGTCAAGCAGTCTGGAGGTGGCTGTGGGATATAAAACACAATGTGTTGAAATAAGATATGAAAACTAAAATGAAAAGTTTCCAAGAGGTACAACAAGCAGACTGCAAGAATGAAGAAAGTGCGACTTCAGTCGGTGCAGCAGAACAATGGTATGAGGACTAATAAATTAAGAATCGTGAAAAAGGAGTACCTATATGTGTTATTTTAAAAACTCTTTTGGAGTGGAGAGCTCTATGGTGCTATCGTTTTGCAACATTGTGATGATCCAAAGGGATGATACAAACAAGTACTGTGAAGCGTTCGTGAGCTTTTTGAAAGATTAAAATGATGTAAATCTCTTGATAGACTATGCTTTGATTAATTATATTTGCAATTGATTTGAAAACTACCGTGAAACCAGATTCATTGATTTCGCCAGTTATCGGTGTGATCAAAATATTATGGAAGCTCAGAAATCACTGAACTGTCAAGAGCTCACTAAATACTATAAGAAGTATATTGTAATATCTTAAGGAAAGTAATTCTTGCTTCCAAAAAAATGGCAAATGACAGATTCATATTGGATGCGAGGAATAGGCCACACGCGATGTGGGAGATGGTTAATAGAGAAACTAACAAGTTAAAAATTAAAGCGGATGAGGATCTTGAGTCCCCTTCTTCCAGTGATTTCTAAATTTTTGAAAAAGTAGACCCAATCACAATTCTTAAACATTTTACTAAATATAACATTTTGTATAAAAATCAGTTTAACTCATAAACAGCCTAGGCAGTGTTTGAACTAATTGATACAATTTTATTTTTCAATTTTGACAAAAAACATCATACTGCAACTCTTTTTCTGTGACCTATCAAAGGCTTTTGACTGTGTTGAACACAGAAAAATGTTAAAGAAATTAGAATTTATGGCTTTTCAGTTCACAGTTCAATATCTTCATATTTATCACATAAGAAACAAAAGGTTACAATTAAAAATAAGTCTTCGATAAAGTTTTCTTCCCACTGACAACTTAACGATCGTGGCGTTTCCAAGGCTCAGTGCTGGGTCCACTACTATTTCTAAATTACGTGAACGATTTTTCACCTAACCTAACTACATTATCTGTAGTTGTGTTTGCTGACGACACCACTATAAAAACAAAATCTCTTGATGATTTAGAGAATAAAATTAATCAAGCAACTGACGAAGCAGGGTAGTGGTTCTCAGCTACTGTTCAAAGAAAATAAAAGCCAATTATTAATATTCTCAACACTCCAATCGGCAAGCACGTATATTAATTTTAACCTAACTAATATTAAAGTAACATCGTCATGTACATTTCTTTGTTTAGTTGTGGATAATTCAATATCATGGAAAGAACACATTATGTATTCCTTTTAATGTATATTTTGTGACTTGTGAATGTCCATTTGATAGAAGAGGCCGTTATTGTGACACGAATGAATAACATACTTCATGTTTGTCTACATAATATTATGCAAGGTTATAGACAGCTCAGCCTCACGCTATAGATAGGATATACGGGCCAGCCAGTCATCGGATATCTCTGCCACGCGCCTTGGCAGACCCGACTGGCGACTGAAGCCACTTTGGGGTTGTAAATACGCGTGCGGGCGGCGCGGGTCTGAATGCGCCACGACCACAAACAGGTATGCTCGCAGAGGCTTTGTTCAATGTGCGATGTTACGAAATCATATCCTGCTCGTCCGCACAGCACCTGCGTTCAATGTGCAGGTGGCCTACTGTTAGCACCTCATTCATCATGCACCTAACGTTCGCGCTGGGCTGACCGAGTGAAAGATTATATACACCGAACAATAGAAACAACTACAAAAAGCACACATTATTTCAGAACTTATCAGTAGGATAGAAACTTGCGCTTAAAATTCGTAATGTATCGTAGTGTACTCATTTCATCCAATATATAATCTTAAACATTATTTTTTTCTGTCCACAGCCAAATAGGGTTTTACATTTAACTCATTATACATAATTTAACTGACTATTACGTTAATTAACTGACTATTTCCCTTGGTTTATTTTCTACATTTTTAATAATATTTTGAATCATTGGTAGATTAATTCCATTTTCGACTTCCTTAACCTGTGCTTACTTTGGTTAGTTTTTATCTGGTCCTCCAACTTTATGCGATTATCAAGGCTTTGTCTGAGAGGGATATTATAACTACTATTGATCCAACTTTAAGACAAGAAAGGTCTCTACTACTGTATGTATTGTTTCGTGTTTGCATAAATCCGATATCACTAAGTTACTATAATCAACAATTTGTTACGCAAAATATCAAGGTTTAAAAGTAAAGTAAAACCGTATTGAATTGTAAATTGTACAATGAAAAGAAAAGAAGATTCCAATGCGGTATTAATTTTATAAAACCATTCTACTTATATTTTGTAATAGTTTATTGTTTGTACGCGATTGTTTAGGTTAAAGTGAAGAGGGTGTATATGTTTTATGTGTTAATATATGGCAAGGTCAGTTCTTCCATAAATTGACGATTTGACTGTTACTATAAAATAATGTTTCCGTCAAAATAATTACACCTATAATTCTTTCGTATAGTGGTGTATGAGTTGAAAGATTCCATTACGTTTGGTGTTTCATCGTCGTATAGAAATTATACGAGTATCTTAAAAATGATTACCTACATTTGGATAAATATCAGTTACAACAGTTAAGCACTAATCAAATCATTTTTTTTTACAATAGTTCTATAAAATCCAAGAAATAATACAACACATTATATGAAAATAATAATATTTACTATTTACTGTTAATTTTACTACATTTTTCTTTAGAAGCAGACAATTTGGCCTCTAAGTTTTTGTACCTATAATGCGATTAGTTTAACTGTGTACTCTACTTTATGAGACGTATCTGTAATAGCTATTTTATTTCACTTAACGTAAAGTGTAGTAAAATAATCACCTAAATTTGAGATGTAATTAGTTTTAAAATAACGGTTCCATTGAATTTGTATAAGAATTACTATATAGAAGTACACAATATACGTTATAGTTCACAAAATGGTAAATGGTATAATTTTAATGGTTTAAAAAAGTATACACTCTGCACATGTAATAAATAAAAGTGATATTTAAAGAAATAATGTTGTGATTTTCAAGGTACTTTTTTCAACGAATCCATCGACGTAGAAGGGAGCGCCACTACTTTAAAGGTACGCTTGCAAAAACCTCGATTAACAAACATCTGATACCCCTCAACTGTGAAAGTGTCTTGGATACTGAAATAATAGCTACCTGATATGTCTATTCCTGTTTGAAAAAAATACTATACAGCTCCATCATATTACATCATTAATTTTTTTAAATATAAATTACAATGACTACAAGTCTACACTTTTAGACATATTTCTTTGAACAAGGAAATCTTAACATTGACGTCGGATATATAATTCACTGCAGCGAGAAGTGCTCATAAGAAAGCCTAGGAATTTGTGTGCGAAACGCGGGTAACATGAACGAGTTTTAACATGAATTGTAATCGTGCACCTTTAAAAAAACCTTACAGCATTTGTGTTTTTTATTAACTACGATATTCCAAATGTTAAAACCGTTTTAACGGTTAATAGTTTATCGTAAAGAGGAGTAAAACTAATATTGTTTAAGAATATATTTAAGAATATGTTGCGTTCGAAGTCATTGGTAACTAACTGCTAGTAACAAAAAATATTATCTCCTGTCGTTCCTGGATCACTATTTGAACGAGTTTTAAAATATGTCGAAAGAAAGAGGTTTACTTATTTCTAACAAAACCTAAACCAACTTGATGTAATTACAACTGTATAAACTTTGTTGAATGTCTACACAAACTAATTCCAATTGACAAAAAACTTGTTCTCTATAACTTCATAGTAATAATATATACATGAAAGTACCATTTTAATAAAGTTACGATTTTTTAATATATGAAGAATGAGAAAAACAGACCAAACTACGTTATGTGATATTAAGGCAATAGATTGCAGGTTGGTTCATCCCCCAACTACTGTTTTTGTTTGTGAAGGTAAATCTATTTTCAGAAATATGATGAGGAAACACAGTAGCGTAGCCAGAGAAATACCGTTCGGGGGGGGGGTCCGAAACCGGGTGATCCGGGGGACGTTTTGTGTGTTATAGTAAATATCAGATTTACGTACAAAAACACGGGTCATTTAGAAAAAACTGAAAATAATTCATTTCAGACCTAAGTTTTGGAGTTAGACTTTTTTATAACCGCCATTGTATCACATTTACATTGCATTATAACCCAAAAAATTTTGTCACACCAAGAGCCACTCACCCTGTATAGGTATTAGTCGGCGTTCAATTGAAAGATGTAGTATTACAATGATGTAAAACTTTTGATGCATAGACTATGTATTGATTGAGTATATTTGCAAGTCATTTGAAAACTACAATGAAACCAGAGTCATTGATTTCGGCACTTATCGGTGTGATCAAAAAATATTATGAGCCACTAAACCTAAGTCTAGTACAAGATTGATAAACCGAGTACTCTGTTAATTCTGAAAAGAAAAACATTATGTATTCCCTCAATGTAGATTTTACAACTTGAGAATGTCCATTTGGTGGAAGAGGCCGTTATTGTGACACGAATGAATAACAAAATTCATGTTTGTCTACATAATATTATGCACGGGCTCAGCCTGATGCAATAGATAGGATATGCGGGGCCCGCCAATCCGGATATCCCCGCCAGGCCTCGGCAGACCCGACTGAGCGATTGCTGAGACCACTTTGGGGTTGTAAATACGCGTGCGGGCGGCGCGGGCCTGACTGTGACACGACCACAAACCTCGAGGTGCAGAGACTCTGTTCAATGGGCGATGTTACACAATCATCTCCTGCTCGTCCGTGCAGCTGGCCTGCCTCAGTGGCGTACCGAAGGGGGGGGGTCCAGGGGGTCCGGACCCCCCCCAAATTTTAAGACGTATTAAAAAATAAAGCATGGAGCAGGAGAAAAAAAGGAGAGTTGTCTTTACTTTTGTCTACAAACATTAAATTAATTGATTTATTTAATTGAAGTGACCGTTGTTAAAAATATAATTGTCTTTTCGTTTTAAAATCATAAAGTATCAAACGATACTTTTGGGCTCGGCCTTTCGGATAGTGTAGTGTTATCACGGTATTTCTATAGGGCGCGGTCACGTGACGTCGCAAAGTAACGTGAACCGTAACATGGCGAACAGTTTAAATTAGCGACTACTTCGTTCAAATTCGTCTTGAGGACTTAAAATGACTGCTTAGAATTAAGTTACGACGTTGATTTTAGGTGTCAATAAACTGTAGACGTGTATATAATTATCGGAAAAACATTTAAAAAATCACTTTCGGTCGGAAATAAAATACACCTGGAAAACTCTAATGATTAGGTAGAACTTCAACTACTTGGGACTTCAGTTATTGAGGTAAACGTGGTATTTTTGATTGAGTTAGGACGACGATTTTTGTTATCATTAAACTATACAATGTACCTATATAATTATCGAGAAAAAATCACTTCCGGTCGGTAAATACCGAAGAAAACTGTCTACAGAATCAAGTTTTGACGATTTAGGATTTCACTGGTTGAATGGTTGAGGTAAAAATGGTACTTATAATTTTGTTAGGACGTTATTATTTTAGGTATTAATGCAACGTCGACTAATTATCGAGAAAGAAAACAATAAAATCACTTCTGGTCTGAAAATACCGAGGAAAAGCTCTACTGATTTCACTGGTTGAGTCGTTGAGATAAAAGTGGTACTTAGAAGTATGTTTGAACATTGATTTTAGGTATCAATTGAACGCCGACTAATACCTATATAATTAATTATCAAGGAAAAGTTGGAAAAAAAATCACTTCCGGTCGGATAATACACCGGAAAAATCTCTACTGATAAGAAGTTCCGACTACTTTGGATTTCACTGACTGAGGTATTATTTCATTTTCCTTAGTATATTCCGATCGGAAGTGATTATTTTTGTTTTTTTTTTTTTCTCGGTAAATATATATTTATTAGTCGGCATTGAATTAATATCTGAAATCAATGTCCTAAACATAATTATAAGTACCATTTTACCTCAACCACTCAACCAGTGAAATCCAAAATCGTCAAAACTTGAATCTGTAGAGAGCTTTTCTTCTGTATTTACCGACAGAAAGTGATTTTTTTCTCGATAATTATATAGGTAGTCGAGTATTAATGATAACAAAAATCGTCGTCCTAACTCAATCAAAAATACCACGTTTACCTCAATAACTGAAGTCCGAAGTAGTTGAAGTTCTACCTAATCATTAGAGTTTTTCAGGTGTATTTTATTTCCGACCGAAAGTGATTTTTTAAATGTTTTTTCCGATAATTATATACTCGTCTACAGTGTAATGATACAAAAAATCGTCATTATAATTCATTCATAAATACCTCAATCAGTGAAATCAAAAGTAGCCGAACTTCTAATCAGTAGAGTTTTTGCGGTGCATTTTCCGACCGTTAGTTTGATCTGTACCCGAGCAACACTCGAAAATTGCCCTCCTTTTCTAAAGGGATTTCGACCGTCAGTGGCCCAATGTCCCCGCAGAGGTATTTCATTTTCTCCACAGAATATAGTTGTATCAACTATACGCTTGAGTGAAGCTCTGTTTTGTTCTTTTTCTTTCTTATCCAGTGAATCCAACATCACTTTGGTGCCTTCTATTCGGCCAGAATCGAACTTTGTGGTACTAGAGTTGCTGTGAGAGTTGTATTTGCCTATTACATCTTTCCACTTTCTATAAGGCGTAGTTACTAAAGCTCCATATTTTTGGTATTTACCTTTTACCAGTGAACTCATTGGCAAATAACACACAAAACGTCCCCCGGATCCCCCGGTTTCGGGCCCAAATTTTCGGACCCCCCCCCGAACGAAATTTCTGGCTACGCTACTGGCCATTAGCCCTCTCTCATGCACCGCATCGTCCGCTCTGGCTGACCGAGTGACACAGATTATATACACTGAATATTAAAAATAACTTCCGTGAGCATAAATTATTTCATAACTTATGAGAAGGATAACAAGCTTTCACGTAAAATGCCTAATGAAGTGTACTCATTTAATCCAATATATTAATTTTTAACATTATTATTTTTTTACAGCCAAATAGATTTCTACATTTTAATCATTATACAGAATTTAACTGACTATTCCGTTAATTAATTGACTATTTCCTTTAGGGATTTTCTACATATTCAATATTTTGAATCATTGGTATTAATTCCATATTCGACTCCCCTAAAACTATACAGTACATACTTTGGTTAATCCTCACCAGCTCCAAAATTTCTGCGATTATCATGGCTTTATCTGCGAGGGATATTATAAGTACTATTGCTCCAACTAAGACAAGATTGATCTCTACTACTGTATGTATTGCTTTATGTAATATTGTAAATATGGATAGGATTAGTGGGGAAACCGCCAAAAGACCAAACTATTTGGTACTTTATTTATTGGTATTAGGTAACAAGTAGCTGGAAAATGCATATAAGCTACAATAATACGTACGATATGATCTTATCTAATCCTAACAAAGTAGTCAGTGTATCACAACTTAATTAACTGGTTTTATGTGTCTTGTAACCTTGGTTGGGTTTTCAATTCTTGAAAAATCGTATATCAAAGTATTGGATATAAAACTTAATTCATTATTTGTAATAGATAAAAGTTGAGAGAGTAACATAATAAAATATGTGCAATCTATGATTGCAAACATGTAATCTTTTTCCCCATTAAAAATATTTTACTGATATCACACTACAATTAACAATTTGTTACGCAAAATACTACGGTTACAGTAAAACCATATTAAATTGTAAATTTTGTAGTGAAAGGAAGATTCAAATGTGGTAATAATTTTAGAAAACCATTCAACTTATGTTTTGTGTTAGTTCGAACTCATTTTTTGTTGCGCCGTTCTATCGTTTATAACTAAGAGGGTGTAGATTTATTATATGTTGGGCCTAATAGATGACAAGGTAAGTTCTTGAACAAACTGAAGATAAAAACCTTCTATAAAGTAATGTTTTCGTCAATATTATACACCTAGAATTCCTTTGTATAATGGTGTATGAGGTTAAAGATGTTTCATCGTAGTATTGAAATTATACGAGTAACTTAAAAATAATTAACATTTGGGTAAATAGCAATTACATTAGTTAAGTACTAATCAAACTTTTAATTTAAAAGTAATTCTATAAAATCCAAGAAATAATATAACACAATATACGAAAATAATATTTCCTATTTACTGTTAATTTTACTACATTTTTCTTTAGAAGCAGACATTTTGAAGTTTTTGTACCTATCTTAAATAGCTATCTCATTTCACTTAACGTAAAGTGTAGCGGAGTAGTACCGTTAGAGGGAGGAGTGTAGAGCCAGGCGACTGTAATTTACTGTCGACAGTAGGAGGAGCCAGCAGCCATTGCAAACTTGTATCCCTCCATGACTGCCCCCTCCTCACGATTCGGCGTTGACGGAATGGGCTCTTTTCGACGTTGGCGGAATGGAGCTGATTCGGCTCTGGCGGATTGGTATGAATTCGGAGTTCGCGGACAGTTGAAGATTCTACTTTAAATTTTCCTATAGCACCGATAAATTCTATTATTCGTCCGTCAACATCGAAGAGTTTCTACATCAGTCCGTGAGCTCCGAATTTATTCGACTCTATAGGAATCTTTAATTTTCGCCTCTAAAAGACACATGAGTCCCGCCAGGACCGAATAACGAGACAGTCCGCCAACTCCGAATCCTCCTAGATTCCGTGAGTGGCGAAAAGTAGAATCGTCCGTGAGCCTCGAATATTTTATGTCTTCGTCCGATAGCTCCGAATAATTTGCTCTCCAGTCCGTGAACGTCGAATCATTCGGAGCTGACGGAAAGTATCGTTTTCGGTCTTGGCGGACGAATTCACTATTCGGCCCTGGCGGATTCGGTCCTCACGGACTCCACCATTGTCTTGGTATATTATTGAGGAAAAGTGGTTACATAAAAAGAAATCCTCTTTAGTAAATTATGTAGTACCTAATATTGCGCTTTCAAACAGTAACGAAAGACCATATTAAACATGAAAGTAATTTCGTGCTTGAAGTTAGTTCCATCTGTTTCACTTTTTTCCACTATAGGTTACATCAGATATCTTCCCTTTAACATAATTTACTCTATCGTAATTCCCTATTCTATTATTATTTGTTTATGTCTGGTAAGTAAATGTAACTAACTCGTATAAATATTGTAAATATATTTAATTCTATATAAATAAAAATCATACAATTAAGTAAGGAATATTGTAAGTTTGAATTGTTTCCTTATTAAGCATATATACTGTGTATGAATGTGAAACATAAATCTTCAATGATATTATTTCTATATCACAGCATGGAACGTTAAGTTTATTGCATTTCTACTTCGATTAAGAGAGAATAAAGAATAATAGAGAATAAGAGAGAATAAGGTTTAATATTTGATATTCTCAAAAGTGATAATGCGCTATAGGAGTGATGTTAATAATTTTACCAATCAATTACTTCAATATTGCTAATACGTGTAGCTATATTTACATTCTACGTACTTCGTTTATTTTGATATAGTGGCATTCTGTATATTAATATATGTTAACTAAAATAATTCTTGAAAAAAGGCCACCAGTTATCGTTTTTAAACCAAATGAATAAATTTAACTATTTAGCAGATGGATGTATATTGCAACATCCCGTTGAATAGCTGTTAGGTGTTTCTTTTGAATAAGAATAAATTTTTCGTAGAATCTATTAATTCAGGTCAGAACCACTACAAGAGCTATGCTTTCCAGCATCTCTTACGACTTATTTTTCAAGGTGTAAACGCTTAATTCATAAACATGTACTTAAAACCTAAAACATGTGGCAATTGAGTTACTACAAAAAAGAAAATGGTATCATTACTGACAACAGCTTGAAGGCCAAACTGAATAAAATGAACCCAGGTGTTGTTACTGCAAAGAAGTCAAGATCTCAAACAAAACGTTACACCTACACCCGGGATTGTTGAATACTAACAAGAAAATCAAAGTCGGTATTTCCTGCGGTATCGTGGCGTGAAATCTAAAGCACAGTGGCAGGAAAGAGATGGGAGGTAAAGGCAGCCGCATCCTACTCTATGTTTTGGTTCTGGACCACAATTTCATGGCGTTTATGATCTTGTTAGTTCAGGATTGTTTAATTCTTAAAACTTTTAATGATTTCTAGTTAACTGTTGTTTTTATTGGTACCTAGAGTAGCATTACCTTAACCGTAAGTTAACTTCTAGGTTTAATTAGATGTTTATCAATTAATTTTGTGTATGCAGCCTCCATAAGTTTACGTTTGAAGAAATTGTCCTCGCGATGTATTAATTTGGCTTGGTCCCATAGCATGTGATGATTTTCAGATCAGCAATGTTAAATCAATTCTAGTCTTCTATAATTTTCAAATTAATATCTTTATTCGTATTTTCTTTACGTTCTTTAATTTTCACATTTAATGGTCTTTATGTATTCATTATTGTAAGTGCATGATTTTCTGTAAAGTCAGTTTTTTAGTCTTGTGTGTTACGTTATGGGCATTTGAAACATCGACAAAGATAAAGATATTGGCCAAAAGAAGTTAACGTCGAAGAAGAAGTAAAATCGGTCGTCGACTATTGGTCGTCAGAACAAATGGATTAAATGTTGAAGATGGATTACGACATGTTGTTTTATGGTACAATAAAACCAAACAAGTAATTTAAACAATTTTTTATTTTGTAAACAATTTTTCCATTACTGTTTACATTTATTTAATCGTCAAAGAAAAAAATTGACAAACTGTTAAATAATTTTATATAACAATCATGACATCATATTGAAAACATTTCCATTAAAAATTTACAAAACAAAAACTGGGAAAAATAATACATATATTAACTGACTGAATAACAGCACAAACAATACGTAGTTACGTACAATCATTAGGCTTTAATGCGTGCATTGAAAAAATACGTAGATTTTCATCCTTGCATCGAACATTCTGGCAGAACAATGTAGCTTATAATAACACAATACGGATTTAGGTCACAGGATCTGCTACAATACAATGGCTGCAACAATTGTGCTCATTTCTGATTCGTATTGGCTCTTTGTTACAAATATACAATGACAATTAAACAGTTGTCTCAGAAAAGAGGTTGAATTAGTTGATAGTTCGTTAGCTAACTATTATTGATTAATACCTTGTGATGTGTTGAGTACGAACTAACCTGACTTGAAATTGCCTATCAATCTTAATTTATAAAAAATTAATATTCGGTTTGACTGATTATGGTGCATATCACTCTACGGAATTTAAAAAATGTGAATTATTTAATTTATTTATTTCATAAACACAACTTATGTGCCAGTACTTCTAGATAATGGAAACTAGATGATGAAACTTCTAGAATAATTTTCGAAACAGTTTACATTGAATCCATTTTACTGGTTTTATTTAATCAAAGAAAATCAATGAAAATGAGTAACTGATTTCTCTCCTTTGAGGAACTCAAATAAATAATCAAATCAACGGATTTACAAATTTTCTATTAATATATATTTTAGATATAAATCGGTTTTCTCAACTATTAAATGGACCTATTGATCGTTTTTTTCCCATTATTAGTCCATATATTGTATATATTACACTTCTAATGTCTATGGTTGACATCAAGTTTCAGATATCGTTTCAAACACCAGTTGTTGTTTGAAGTTCAAAGCCGAATGAAACACCGCAGATAAATCCAGTATAAATACGCATAGACACTCATAAAAATCTATCGCTAGCCACACTAATGTTGGTGATCCAAATAGAGGGGTACCATCAGGGAAAAATATGGAAAAAACTTTTCTAGAATTATATTTTTCCTAGTTTCGTAATTTTAAAATCTGATCGGCAGACGCTATAATAATAGTTAGTGCCTATATAATGGTCAGATAAATAGATAAAGAGACTGAAAGTCGCCAGTTTAAAGTATCTGTATGAGGTTAGCTAATTAGCTGACAGTGAAAAGTGGCTCTCGCCTGCTAGAAAATAATGACAGGTTAATTAGTTATTATCACCTACCCTGCAATAATTACAGTTTTGTTTTAGTTAGTTATCTCAATTAGCATGTCTTTAAAGACTAATTTAATTAGGGACGGTAAAAAACCAAGTTGCACTTGTAAACCGTACAATGTTTTATATCATTTTAGACTTTATATCTTCTTTTATAACTACGCTAAATGTTTTATGGCTGAAATTCGTTAAGGACGATGGAAGGTTTGAAAGTATATCACACTGTGATCCTCGTACTTGTGACGTGGTCGTACTTACATCTTGGACTGGACTCCAAGCATCTGTTGGATATGTTTGAACCCTTTTCTTTTCCTTCTTATCTTCTTTATTTTTGTATGTATTAATACCTCACCCTCCTGACGAAAGAGAATAGATTCCAATCTTCGAAACGTTGTGTTATACCTTTTGTAACATATAACAATGGCAAATTTCCAAAATTCTGTTATGACATTTGATTCACCTTCGTTAGTTCGGGGGTGATGTTTTTTTTGTGTTCATAACGTCTGTGTGGTCATGATGTGATTCATGCTGTACGTGCGTCGAAGATTCCTCAACTTGAGATCGTAGGTTTTCTTGCAGGCATTTACTGTAAGTTTGTCCTCTAGGATCCCGGTCAAAAGATACCTGTCGTTGGCCTCCAAGAAGCAACGCTTCCCGCATCACAGAATACTCTAATTTTTATTGCATCTTGATTGTTTGAATGGGCATGTGTGGTTGAGGATTAAGGTGAGAGTTTTTAATAGATTATAATGTGCCTTATTGGCATAGTTAGTACTCATGACATCCTCCCAAGATTCTTCTGCCAATAATCTTTTTTGAAAGATAATCTTTGTCAATATTTTGTTCCTGTAGGTAGAGATTTAGGATTATTGACAGAAAATGGCACACAGAGTGAGCAAAGCTGACCGGAATGATCCGAGATCCCAGTCTGCAACACACGCACTTTCATATGGTCTGGTGCAGGCTACATCGATCGATGTTGCCGAGGTGGGGGTCACCCTGGTTGCTGGTAGAAGAATAGGCCTCATATTGAAGGAGGCTAGTAGTTCGTGCAGCAAATTGTTTTCAGTTGAAGATCGCAGGTCGTTTATATTTTTTATCTCCAACAATTAAGATTTGAGACTTTGTTGATGGAAGTGTTTCCAAAACATAAGCAAGAAGGTAGAGGGCCTATCTTGTTTCATCAAGGCAGTTTGTTGGAGGTCGGTAGACTTCTAAAATACACAAACCTCTAGAGTTGCTCAAACTAAGTTTTATAGCCGCAATCTCACATATAAGGGGTATGCTGTAGTTTTCCAATTCCAGATTTTAAATTTCATTTGTTAAATTGGTGCTACTATATATAGCTACTCCAGCCTTGATATGATGATCTCTGCCAAATGCTGCCACCAGTGAGAAATTAGCAAGTCTAGTGTTCGTTATTTTTTCACGAGATTGGCCATGCTCCGTTAAACAACCAAGTCCGGATTCAGAGAAAGAAGAAGAAGTTATTTTATCCTATCTGCATGATATATGTTTATAAGACCTTCGGATGGATCCCTCAGATGCTTCCAATAAAAAATGTAGCCGTGCTACCAGCTTACAATGATTCGTGTACGACGTTCTTCCTGGTTTTCAATATGCCATGTGTACTAAATGCCATATTAACTTATGTACATAAATATATCAATATACATATATATACATATGTGTATTTATGTGTGTGTGTGTGTGTGGGGGGGGGTCGTTATAAGTCTAAAATCTTAGATTTGTGGGAGTATGAGCACTTCAGCAACTAACCGTGAATGGAAGATTGGGTATATGTTAAATTTGATCAATTTAAACTCTAAAAGTTACATCTCATTAACTAACAAAAACGTTAACTACTATATTAACGAACAAGCAATAAAAAAGCTGCAGACGTATTGGTTATGTACAGTGGACAAATAGTTGTGTTACTGTAATTATCAGTACAGTACATTTCAAAACACCGAATTTCCAAAGAAAAGGACAGACAATTTCAGGCAATTTTTGTACTGTAACTGACAGCCATAAATAAATCTAATCGTTTTAAATATAAATTGAGTGTTATGATGTCAAAACTAAAATATTTCAAAATCTAGTTGTAGAATTTAATACTGATAGAAAGTCTTGTCAGCTCCTACTTCGAAATGTTATTAATGATCACTTTTGTATGTTATAACATGTCCGTAATCTTTTTAGTTCAATAAAGTCATTTAAATAAATGTCCCTTGCAATTAGCTATACTTAAATTACATTTAAGAGTATTTATTTATTTGATTTAATTGCATTTTCAAAGTTTGAGCTTAGTCAAATTAAGTAATTCATAAATACTTGAAATATTCAGACTATGTTTTCAACATATTTACAGTATTAATGTTATAAGCATTAAAATTAATTAATTTAAGTTCGTAAAAAATTTATTTTAATCACATTTATTGTAAAAAACAGGTTTCGTAAACATAACAAAAGTTGTTGCTTGGCTAATCATGACTCCAATACCTACAATAAAATAGTTTGAGTCTATGAATGCAAATACAAATTTTGATTTTGATGCATAAATTCGACTGTGTACTATGTCAATTAATTATTTAAAATTGCATACCAACTATACACCCGAGTGGTCTGTAAACATTGTCTTTATGTGATGGAATCCGAGCTTTAAAAATACTTTTGCTTTTTCCTGGAAACGGTGCGTTGTGAGTTCCGCTTGGGGTGGCACATCGCAATCACCTCCAGCAGGTCTTCCTTTCCAATATTTCAACCCTATCTCTGGTGTGGTGCTTTTATGTTTTGTTTAGTGTTTAAATACAGTTTCTGTTACCTCGCATTAATTCCAGATTCTAGCAACTGGTGATTTTCAGGGTAAATCAATATAAGAATATTTAAAGAGCAATATCTGGACAGTTTTAAATTCTGGACAATTCAAAGTCGAGAATTGAAAAATTTAAACCATGGATATTGGATACAAAAGTTAAATATTTACCTGTTGCCACTAATCAAAAGGGTAAAGTGATATTTGTTGTAAAACGCAACAACATAGAATTTGGCAGCACTATAAAAATAAAATTAAGGTTATAATATGAATGGTATAAATAGTTCATCGATGATAGAATACATGATGGTGTCCAAAATACTGACATAATACCTAATTGACCCGATCAAGACATGATGGGGAGGTGGACGGATCACTTGAGGCAGTACAGAAAATGAAGTATTGTTGTCTTTTTATTCTTTGAAATGAACGAATAAAATCCACTGAGATGCAGAACTTTATTTGTTCTATACCAATCACATTGATATTTTCAGTGATCCATGACTCGTTTTGTTCCTCTGCCTGAAAAAGAGTCTCATGTGTCCAATAAAAACTGTTTATGTTTGAAAAACAAATTTAAAAAAACACAAATATATTATTATTTCGACATCTAACGAATATAGAACGTACTCACAACAGTTTGGGATGTGAAAGAGGTGGTAAGTTTCGATAGAAAAGGTTCCAATATTTTTGGTCAACATTTTAGTCCAGGAGCAGATAGTCTATTCTCATTGTTAAAAACACACAATCTGATTTTACTTAAAATCGATGAAAAGACTTCTCCCAAGAAAGAAAATGATCATCAGTCGCACAATTTTTAGTGGAGTTCCTGATGGAGGTCATCAAATATTGTAAATCTTTTCAAACCATAATTTTTTAGTTTCAAATCAAATCGTTTATCTGCTCGTTACAATTACAATAACGAGTAACACAAATAATAGTTATATCACATTCAGAGAAATTAGACCCGTAGTTTATGACCAAACTTATATACAATATCTGAGGGATCGTTTTAGTTGTGTTAAAGCTAAAAAATATGACTCTTACAATATTCTCCTACTTCTATCTTCGCCAAAACTTTGAATAATTTCTTGGTTAGGGAAGATTGTTATGGCAATTTTAAGAAACATGTGGTAGAGTGCTCAAACAATGGAAATGAGGTATCGACCCTCAGAAAGGTATTAAAATTTATAGTCAAAACAGTAATAATAATAACAATATCCTTAAACAATGTTTTTAGATTTGTGTAAAAGATACTTCCATCCATTCCATTAATATAACAATTATAGCTATAATTACTTTCAATTATAAATATCGTTGTATAAAAAAATCATTTAGAAATCAAGTTTTCTTGATATATCTTTTATATAAATTTTATCTCAGTATTGTTTCCCATGAAGCCAGTATTTTACACGTTCATACAAATTTTACACTTTTATATTTGATAAATTATACAGGTTACTATTTTGTTGTTCCATTTAGAACACTTCGATTATAACTTCTGGATAGCTTATTTATCGGCAGTAAATATAATTTTAATATTAGTAAAATCTTAACTATAATTCATACGCTGGAATTATAAATTAGTAACAAATAAAATGTACCAGTAAAGAAAATTGTATTTGCACTTCCCAGCAAAAAACCCTATCTATTTACTAAAACTTTTAGTTGTTTTTGACATTGTTACTTCTCAACTACCAGAGCAAACGTTCTTTTTTATTATCTCTCGGACCAAATTGAACTATAAGTATAGATGATAAAATAGCGTTATGTTGAATTTATTAATATTAAAAGACGTCTAATACTAGTGTTTTCTTTTATTTTGTCAACCATCGTGTAATGTATTGGCATTGCCATACGCAACTAATTAATCACTCTCACAACAGTGGAAGTCTTGTTGAATGGAATCGATTTCAAAAGCGACACAATACGCCAAACACTAGTTGTGTTCACAAACGCGTTCAGTGACTGCTGAATCGGTCTGTGAAAGGACAACGCCAAACTCATACTAACATTATAGGCTATTGTGATGGTGCTTTCACAATGAGTGTTGAAATGCCGTTTGTGAAAAATATTGGATCCTTTTAAACTATTTAATACATTAAACTTTCCCAGTCCAACGATCCGTTAAATAATCCTTACAGATAATACATTATCTCGGCCTTTAGGTCCAACGCCCCCATTCACACTGATCGTTAGCCCAAATTAAATTAAATGAAACTTTCTCATTAGTCCAACCTAGTGAACGAATCATCTAACATTTTAAATAATATTTCTTTGGAAATGGGACTTTTGAAGATTTATGAAGCTAGTGCGTATTTCATTTGTTGCCACATGGAGCAGACATTTTCGTGGACTATTTTTATTCACTATACAAATTTGAAACTCATGCACCGTGTAACTTATCGCCTTCCTGAATTACGTCTTAAAATAATTTCCATATCCGATCCGTCCTAATTTCACTGGAACAGACTTCATAAGTACTCCTGATTTTATTTTAAAATCAATTTAAACTTCAGTTTAACTATAACATTAAAACTTCTTTAAATATTACATCCTTTATGGCTACCTCCAACCATAACGAAACGTACGCTTTGTAATATGCTTGTATTAACCATATAAAAAACACAATTAAAATGTACAGTACAAAAAGCAAAATGGTTAACCACGTTGGTTTCATAAAACTCTACATTAATTGTAAAACTCGCCTGACGTGTTACTACACACCATACATCTATTTGTGTATTTTATATCACATATATGATTATTCGCCTGTAAAAAAAATCATTTATTTTCACTCAAATTGAACTTAACTCTCAGACTTAACAGTAGAAATAAAAAGAAGGACCGCCTCAGGACTTTTAAATTTCATACAAAGGTATATTTGTGAGAAGAGCTTACAGCAAATATTAACTGACCTATGACCTTTAATGAGGCCTCTCTGCATCGTGTATTATACAAAGTAAAAACTTCCGTCTCGTTATTAGTTCAATCTGACAGGTGTATCGCACTACACCTATTCTATTAAATTAAACTATTTTGATCCTACAAATCACTAAGCTGATTGTAATAAAGTTTTGAGTGAAAATTCATAGGGACCACGGTTAACATATGGGCCTCTTCATATTTTGAAAATCCCTTTGGGCAATGCCTAATTGGTTTCTAAAGTTGTATTACAGCATATAAATAATATTAATTAATTGAAAGAGTCTGCGGAACGTAATTAACTTTTCTTCGTGAATATTGTGTGATGACATCACAACTATATGGTTAATTAATTTAATCATTATTGTCAATTTCTTTATATTCATTGTCTTAAAAGCATACAGTAAGCTTGATAGTAACAAAACTTTTTATTTAAACTTTTTCTACAACAGCTGATGAGCACAGAGTAATAAATATCCCGATAAGAAAGTTGTAAGATTTAGTAAAAATATACTTTTAACTTTAAGTATTAAGTGCGTTTGGTCAGTACTGTAATGGACACGTGTAAGTTAAAAGTATTGGCTCAAAATCTTTTAATATAAAGACCCATTAAGTGACACGTCATTTGAATAGACTTATGGACTTAAATTTAGTATGAAGCTCTAGTTCTAAATAGGCAATCGATTTCCATTAGTGAACGTTTTTAAATTGGTCTTATGGAAATTGTGATGTGAAAACAATGCAAAGTAAACAAGTTTTTTAACAAACTAAGTAAAAAAAATTAACCCTGTGAAATATACACCGGAGATTTGGGAGCTTTGAATGGAGTTGAACAACTTTAAGTTTATATTAATTAAGAATACAAGATGCATCTCCATTAGTGAGGACTCTAACTCGGAAGTAACTGTGTTACGCAATACAAAGAAACCGGATTCACAGAGTTGAAATATTATTATCGAGATTTATTAATCCATCCAATAATTAATGAACAAATAGAGATAGATTAGATACAAAGGGCTAATTGTTAACTCCCTTCATGTGAAAATAAACAGTTTAGTTATAATAAATCCATTGCAATCGATTTCCGGAATTGCGATGGTTATAATCGAAAGTCCGATACCAATGGTGGTTCTCTTGATTGTGTTTGTCTTTGACATCAAACAGACGAGTTATGAAAATACTGAGTCAGTTTCGCTCGAGAAAAACTCAGTTTTGTTGTTTTTGAAGCAACTTGAAAAGATGTATAGTATTGTCTCTAGTCAATTTACTATTACATGAATACTATTTTAATACTATATTCAATTCAGATAGAAAACTGAAGCAAAAATATTTTTTGTTCACGATCGGGACCGAATAATGCCATTCATTAGTGACTTACACAAATGATGTGTGTGTTGTGTGTCTGTGTTGTCTTACTGTTAATATTTCTTTCTTTTTGTGTTTCAAAGATTTGTTTCACAGAAAGTCGTCGAAAATGTAAACGTTCTTGAATAATGGAGAAGGAGTCTCCAAGAAGACGTAAACTACTTCGGACAAATGATGATAACAGAAAATCAATTTATATAATTAATTAATTATTGATGTTGTTAGTTATTGGTAATCAATATTGTGTATAGAGTATAACTGTTTGCAAATGTTACACAATTATTTTATAGGAACCAGTCTATTCTATTTAATAAATAACAATCTAACTTATAACAAAGCTACATGCTAAACATAACAGTAATATTGTATAATTAATTTCACAATTTAAACCATTTGATTAAGATTGAGGTAAATATATTACATAGGGATTTAATCTTTAGTGTCTTCCATTAAGAACAACAGTGAAAAACTTCAAACTTATTATGATAATCTATTTCTTTTACTTTTTAGTTAATAAAATCACAGGAATTGTTTTGTGCTCTAGTACTTATGCGAAATAGGATATTTAAAAAAGATTTTGTCGTTCTGATGAGATTTATATAATAGGGAAAACATACTTTCTTTATTTCTTATATCTTGTTTTATTTTCTAATTATCGGCTTTTCCAGTGACTTTTTTACCATTTGCTATACTCTATCGGTTACACCCGTTTAAAATAATAAATTTATAATCTTTTTTCATTTTCATTCCTTAAATAACTTTCAATCATATATTTTTTTATTATTCCATTTACAAATTATGTTAACCGTTTCTGGTTTCTATACGTAACTTGAGTATTAAATAAATATTTCACAGAGTATTTTATATTTAAAATCTATGTATACAATAAAACCTTGTAAGACTTATGCAATTATTAGTAATATAAAATTAATAGAATCAATGTACAGATAGTTGCTGGAAAGGAAGTCTTGTATTTACAATTCGAGACAAACATCCTCCGGATGTAAGTGGATACGCACATCCGCCCAGACACCGATGGTGAACAAACAGGAAATGCTTGCTTAAGCAGCGGAAATGCTTATATATAAAAAAAACCTTGCGACGGTGTAAGGGGCAGCCATGCTGATATGAAAAATTGGTACTCACCAATTATGATGGAGAGATTTGGAAGAGGCGTGGTCATGATAAAATAAATTGTTATGAATAATTTAATATTAAACATGTTTTCAAAGTATTAAGGTGTTAAAATTTGTGCTTAATATATCGGTTGACCCAATCAATTGTTAATTAAAATGTTTAATCAATTTAATGAGATGTTGTCACAAAATAAAATATGTGTTGTTTCATTTGAGGGCATTTGTACTGCCAATCTAACCTATTATTAAATCCTCTCACAGCAACCCTTGCTCATAATATGTCACAACCTTAATCTTAAACTAAACCAAACTTAAAAAACCTTACATGGTGGAGGCGCTAAAACTCGGTTGGCATTCAAATTCCTCACATGTTGCCCATAGTTTCATAGGCTAGGTATAAATTAGAACTAAATAATATTCATAAGAAAGTATTTAACTAAAATAGCCTACTTCAGTGACAAACCACTCATTTACCTAAAAGACAAATTAAATTTCCAATAACACAAAAATATTTTCAAACCCGTAATTAGAGTAACGCCAAGTAAACTAACGAGGTACGTCAATGGACATGTGTAATTAAATGGAAACCATACTACATGAAGATTTAATACCACTAGACACATATAGGACTTCCAAAAGTGACATAATAAAAATATTAAATAAAAATGGAATACTATCTATAGACACAGACACTGTAGCAGACCTCAGACTTATCCTAGCGGCACTTAAGATCTTAACACGTATAAGCGCAATTCACCCTAATATTAAAAACCATATTTAATAATTTAACTACACGAAAAAACTCACCTAAGTGAAGAGGACAGGGAAAACTATAAGGATCTAGCTACAATTGAGGATTTTCTAGTGCAGAGAACAAATTTATACGACATAGTACATAACCCTGAGGCGGACATCAAGACACAAGCACCCCCAACTTTAGCACAACATTACGAGCCACTCACACTACCTGACAGAACGAACACAGTAACCATGGGGGAAAACATACCGTTAATATCAGCTGGGACTTACTCAGGTCTCCAGAGCGAAAATCCACAAGATTTTTTAGACAAATTCCTAGTGGCAGCAACTTCAAACAGATGGACAGACAACACTAAAGTTAATTTATTCCCAGCGCATTTATCAGGCACAGCACTAACTTGGTTCAAAACACTACAAGCAAAAACAACGAGGGGTAGCCATACAATGGGATCAACTTGCTAAAAGTTTCATAGAGGATTTCACTCCATTAGCACAAACCCAGAGTCTACAAATTATTTTAGAACACAAAATACAGGGAGAGAGAACGAGCCAACACTAACCTATTTTTTAGATATATTAACAACATGCCGAAGATATGACCCCACAATACAGGACAAGCAAATTATACATTTTATCATACAGGGACTAAAACCAGAAATCTGTGAACGAGTTATAGGCCTGAAAAACGACACCTTAAGTGATCTAGAGAATAATTTAAAAATTACAGAACAGCTAGTTCTAACACAAATCAAAAACAAAGAAAGGTACAATAGGGTTGCAGCAAACAGACCCTATAGTACACACTTATATGAACAAAACATCATCCATAAACTACAAACAGAAGTTAACACCCTAACCAATTTAGTAGCTACCCTAACTACAAACCAAATTTCAAATCATAACCACAGGTACGAAAGGTCTCCATCCCCGTATAAAAACTCAAAATATAAGCCAAGATATGATAGAACACTTAGTCCTCACCAGAATAGACATATGGAAAGCCCAAACTACCCCAAACAAACCCAAAGGCCACCTATGATTAAACACGTTACCTTCAGTGATAGGAGAAGACAAAACCATTCCCAAACAACCTGCTAGACAAAATAGGTGTTGCACTATTTGCCGTAAAGACAACCATAACACTGAACAATGTTGGTTCAAGCAACGTTCATTAACTTCTCAACCCCAAAGTAACCGCTTGGCACCTAAAACCAACAATACACAAGAGCTGTTCTGCAGGTACTGCAAGCGAACAAACCACAATATCGAATCATGTTACAAGTCTAATTATTATAAACAGAATCAACAAAAAACGGGAAATAGGGGGAGGTCATACTAACCCTTACCGAACTTCCCCTTACTAAGAAGAAACTTTGATTCCCTACTCGTTGAGCTAAGCCAATTAAACACAAAAATAGATTTTATAATTCTATCGGAAATATGGATTCAAAGTGAGGAAGTAAATTTTTTCAAAATTCCGGGATATAATGTTAAAGCGAAGTGTAATGACACTTACAGGGCCGGAGGAGTGTTGTGTTTTTGTAACGAAAATGTTAATGTTAGGGAAGTGGAGTGTACAATGACAACTGCAGATTGCCTTTTACTTAACGTCAAACTTGATAATAATTATTTCAACATATTTTGTATATATCGATTACACGAATTTTCTGAGTATAATTTTATTAATGAATTGGAAACCAAACTTTTTAAATATAACTAATAATACAATTTTCATTGGCGATGCAAACTTAGATATTCTAAAAAGATCTTCCTTGTGTGCATAAGTATATGAACCTAATGTCGAATAATGGTTTCATATCGGTGATAAAATAATCCTACAAGAATTACTCTGCACAGCTCCACTTGTGTGGACCATATTTTTATAAGGTTCAAAAATATAAACTTATTCAATAGTGCCATTTTTGACATAGGTTTAACAGACCACTACCCTGTTGGGCTTAAGTTGAAGCCTACCGTTATAAAAAATGTGAAATTCGAATCATTTAATAAATGGGTTTATGATCTGGAAAAAATTAAACTTGAAATAGAACTTTTTGATTGGAAAGAAATTTTAACTTCAACTGATGTAAATCATTGCTACAATGAATTTATAAATATATTAACTAATATTGTGCAACGTAATAAAATTGAAATTTATATTTCAAACCGTTTATGCAAAGCAAAACTTGTTAGTCCTTGGATAAACGTTAGCATTTTAAGTAGAATGAAAAAAAGAAACAAGTTATATAAAATATATAAAAGAAGACCATACGACATTAACTTTAAGAAATACTTTGATCGATATGTGTCACATTTAAAATCTGATATAGAAAAAACTAAAAATAATTTTTATTCGAGGTTAATAGGCAGTTATGGAGGTGATACCGGTCAGCAGTGGAGGGTTGTAAATAAGTTAACAGGTGCTATAGGAAACACAAAGTTTGATAAGGTAGTACTGGAAGATGGTTCAATCATTGAAGACCCGCTGTTGATTGCAAATGAAATCAATTCTTATCTGGCTAATGTGTATAGTGTTGCTGATAACATTATCGATAACGACCCTGCTTTGAATGTAAGCTTTGTCAACCAAATGCAATCATTTTTTATTTCTCCTGTTGACAAAACAGAATTAGAGAATGTTATCAGGAAACTAAAAAACAAAAAGTCCACTGGATATGACGGTATTAATGTCGAGCATGTAAAGAAGATTGCTGTAAATATTTCACATATTCTTGTACATATAATTAATTTGAGCTTTTTGACAGGTATTTTTCCTGATAGTCTTAAAAAAAAGTAAAATTGTACCTATTTTCAAAAAAGCAAACAATTTTAGTATAGAACAAATTCGTCCCAATTAGCCTACTCTCAGTTTTTTCAAAAATAATAGAAAAATGTATGAAATCAAGATTGATGGATTTTTTTTAAAATTACAAATTTTCAGTCCAAAAACCAATTTGGTTTTACTGCAGGAATAGGGACGGAAGATGCTTTGGTGCAATTCGCTGACTCAATTTATAGTAAAATGAATAGGAATGAAAAAACTTCCGGAGTTTTTGTACATTTTACAAAGGCATTCGACCTAGTCGACCATAATATTCTATTTGAAAAAATGGAGGCAGCTGGAATCAGAGGCGTAGCTCTCCAGTGGTTTAAAAGCTTTTTAATCGGTCGGGTGCAGCAAGTGAGAGTGGACAATCACTTGAGTGCGCCTCTTACTGTAAAGGCCGGAGTCCCCACAAGGCTCAGTCATCTCGGCTAATTTGTTTATTATTTTTATTAATGATTTGTTAAAACAAAATTTTAATGGCACAATCAGTGCCTTTGCTGACGATGTTGCTTATTTATATTCAGATACATGTAGAAATAACTTATGGGAAAAAAATAAATAATGATCTTAGACTTTTAAGAGCCTGGTCTAATAAAAATAAAATGTTAATAAATGTAAATAAGACTAAGTTTATCAATTTTGATTTTAAGGGCTTTGGTTTTGACGTGCCTGTGAAGTATCACGAAGAAACTTGTACAACCTTTATTACATGTAAATGTATTGAATTAGAAGAGGTAAATTTTTTTAAGTATTTAGGTGTATATTTTGACCAGAAAATAAATTGGAAAAAACACATATCTTTCATCCAAAATCAAATTAGAAGTAATGTTAGGAAGTTTTATTTTTTGAGAAATTTTTGTGACGAAAAGCTGTTACGTACTCTGTATTATGCACTAATTTACTCTAGGTTACAGTACGGTATTGTATGCTGGGGAGCAGCTCCAAAAACAAAAATAGACGAAATTAGAGTAACACAAAACACTTTTATACGTTTAATCTTAAGGAAAAAAAGGCGCGACTCTTCTTATCCTCTTTACCAACAATTACAAACTTTTCCCATACAATATATTTTTTATTTATAAAGTATTAAGATTATTTTTTATAAGAAGTGGAAATAGAAATAATATTGAACAACAAAAACAATATGTCACAAGAAATTTGCAAAGAGGTCTTATCCAAAAACCCAAAGTTAATAAACTAGCTTTCAGGCGTTCATTTTCCTACATGGGTCCACATTTGTTTAATCAAATTCCAAATAAAATTAAAAAAATTAAAACCTTAATTGCTTTTTGTAATGCTATAACTAATTGGTTACTTAGTCAAACTGAGCAGATAGATATTATACACAACAGATTAGTCTAAAATATTCTTAAATGAATTCATTCTTTTTCTCATATGCAAACTAAAATTCGTCCCCTTTATAGACAATTATTTTATTTGATTGTATTCTCTATTAATTAGTAACCAATATAACAAAACAGTCTGTAGAATCTTAATATTGTTTTTAGTAACCATCTTAATATATATCTTAATATATCTTATAATCTTATAATATCTTATCTTATATAATCTTGTAATGTATATATGTGTATGTTGATATATCTTGTATATCTTAATATATATATATATATATATATATATATATATATATATATATATCTTAATATGTCTTGATGTATAATAATATAACATATCTTAATATTAATTAGTAACCAATATAACAAAACAGTCTGTAGAATCTTAATATTGTTTCCATTACTCTAAAATGTTAAGATAATATTGTCATTAGATAAATTGTATTTTTTACATAGATGATTTAAAGTCTTCAATATATTAGTCTTTTATGTATATTCAAACATTGTTTGTAATAATAAGATTGACTAGAGTTTAGATTGATTAAGTTGTACTCTTATCAACGTCAATGTATTTTTATTTTAATGTTGATTTTAGTTAAATATAGTGAGAAGTTTTCAATATACCGCAGTGATCTGCACATCAAGTCCTTTTCAGAGAAAACCGGACTGTTATCAGACCTTTCCTTGTTTATTGTTAGTTTTTATCTAACCACGCAACTTGTTAATGTGGTTAGATTATATTCCTTAATAATCTTGTTTGTAAAGTTTATATTTTTTTGGAATAAATCTCATTATCTCATTATCTCACTAAAAGCGAAAAACAAATAACACTATAGATCTTAACCAAAGGAATTGACAAACTTCCCAAATGTATAAAGTCTATGACATTTACTCCACCTAACCCCAAAGTACTACCACTATCAACCCCTGGAAAGACCAGTTCGGAAGTGATATTTAAAGTCATAGATTATAATCAAAAATTTCCACCCTTTAAAGAAGATGGAAGAAATTGAACAACCTATTATGCAAAAGCCTATACACACCATAAAAACTTCAATCTGTGTTAAATCCAACCCCAAACCCTAAGCGAACCAAACCCCTCGGGGACAACAAATATAAATAAACCCAGCTTTACAAGAAACCTTGCAGTCTCAGAAAATTTCACAGGACAGATAAAACCTAGCGTATTAAAGGTAGTAGCGCACGTAAAACAGGACCCAGATTGTAGTATGGGGGAGGTAAACACACATACTGGATTGGAAGAAACCATTGAGATAGACACTATACAGATTTTAAATGACATAGAGTAACAGAAGAAACAGAATATGATAGATTGTATTAACTTGCAAGAAATAGCGCAAGACAGGATACACAGACCGAGGAAAAATAAAACATTATTATTAGAGGATATTTATGAACTCATATTTAATTGCGAAAATAAAACTACGAAGAAGATACCTGTCCTAACAATAGACGTAGCCTTGACCACAAACCCTCGACATCCAGTACCCTGCATTATAGATACAGGATGTAACATAAACATTATTAGAGCAGACCTAGTTTGTGCAACAAAATTAAATACTAGCAACATACCCTCGTTGATATCGGCTAACGGTATACCATTAACAGTTTTGGGTTCGACAAAAATCGCCATAAAAATTGGCAAAGTAATACTTGAAGACACGTTTTATGTGTCACCTGATCTAAACAGCCCAATATTGGTAGGAAACATATTCCTATTTCAGAACTGCGTGGAGTTAAACTATAAAAATAAAAACAATAAAAATTACCAAATATCAGATTGAACATATAATACCTATGAATGAACAGTGGCAGTTAGACATCAAGAATTTTAAAAACACACAGGAGTTAGAAGTACAGCAAATAACAGATGTAACAGCCCCACGAGACAAAATTATAGCACCACATCAGCATATTAGGATTAGCTCCTTAAAAGGCATAGAGTCTCGAACAGCCATCGAAACAGATAGGAATCTAAGAATAAAAAAGAAATGTCATGCATATCTTTCAGAAGGGGAAGATGGTACAGATACAATTGTAAATATTTATAATGCATCAAATTTCCCAAAAAGGATACCCGCATATACTACAATAGGACATATACATTACCCAACTCTTGAAGCACAGCCTACCCTGGAACACCATCCCACTACAAGTGACACAGGAAAAACAATATTGACAGATAAGGACGGCATAGTATTTGATATTTCACCACATTTAACCCTCCAAGAACACAAAAAAGTCCTTGACGTTACAAAAATACAGACACATATTTACAACAAAGGTAATCGATTTAACTCCTGCAAACATACCTCCTGTTAAACTTGAATTAAAACCGAATACGAAACCTGTAAACTCACCACCGTATAGGCAGAGTAAAACAGAAAGGGAAAAATTAAACAAATTATTGGACGATTTAGTACAAGCAAAAATATTAGAGGAATGTTACAAAATTAGACCTTAAAAATGCATTTTATTCCATGGAGGTTAGGAAAGAAGATAGGCATATCCTAGCCATAAAAACACCTGATAGACTTCTACAGTTTTGCCGACTGCCGATGGAACTTTCAACTTCAACCACATTATTTATTAAAGCCTTGAAAGCGATATTAAACCGTCACCTTTATAATAAAGTCATCTGTTACGTAGATGACCTAATTTGTTATGGTGAATCATTTGAAAATGACTTACATAATCTAGAAACTATATTAGAAGAACTAGAAAAAGCTAATTTGAAACTAAATACAAAAAAGTGTAAATTTCTCTACAAAAGTGTAAACATTTTAGGACACGAGGTATCAAGGGAAGGCATTTTACCCCAAAAAACAGTCAGTAGAAGCTATCACCGAATTTAAAAAACTAACTTGTGTGAGGCAAGTGAGACAATTTTTAGGATGCTCAGGATTCTTCCGCAGATTCATCCAAAGTTATGCCAAAATAGCACAACCCCTTACTGAGATAATAAAAGATTCAAATAAAAACATGGCATTTAAATGGACGGATCTATGTGAACAGGCTTTTATAAAAATCAAACAAATTTTGACAAACCCACCATTACTATTACATTGGAAGGATAACAGGGAAGCACACATTTATGTAGATAGCAGTTTGATTGGATGTGGAGCAGCGTTAGTACAGTTAGATGAAGAAAATAATAGAATGTGTCCAATTTATTACATGTCAAAAAAATATTCGAATACCCAAATGCGTTACAGCAATGCTGAACGTGAAATGCTAGCGCTAACCTATGCTGTGAACTACTTCAGAGAATTCACGCTTGGTAGACAAACAACAGTTTATACGGACTGTGCCGCATTACAGTTTTATAAAAATTTTAAGCACACTTCCACTAGATTAAACAGATTAGCATTGTCATTAACAGACTACGACATTGTAGTAAAACATAAACGTGGTGTTACAAACGTGTTAGCAGACGCCTTAAGCAGAAATCCTTTAGAACAACCTTTGGATGAAGAATTTACGGACGTGTGTTTAACTGTCAATACTTTAATACAGACAAATCTACCCCTACTACAAGCTCAAGACAGTTATTTGAAACAAATACGCCTTGCGATGACCTCACCTGAGGCGGCAAATAAAAAAATCAGACGGGCTTCAAGACATTACGAAGAAATAGATAGATTGTTATATTTCAAAACTTTCAACGGACGAGAAACTAGAAACTTGTTGGTTATACCCCAAAAACAAACACAAGAAATATTAAAAATATTCCATGACAACCCCTGCACGGGTGGACACTTTATCACGTTACAAAACAGCTTCAAAAATCAAATTACGATATCACTGGCCGAATATGTACCTTGATATCCTCCAATATACAAAAACTTGTGAAGAATGTCAACTACGTAGGCCAAAAACGAACAAAAAATACGGCATACTACAACCTATTGCACCCTCCATAAAACCCTTTGACAGAATAACAATAGACTTTGTAGGTAATATTACACAAAGTAATGGTTACAAATATATCCTAGTTGCAACCGATGCCTGCACTAGAATGGCATTTGCAACCCCTTGTAGAAATGCAGATGCGAACACGGTAGCGCAAAAATTATTAAATCTATTCTGCACATTTGGATTTCCTAGAATTATTAATCATGACAGAGGAACACACTTTATGAATTCTGTAATTTAACAGTTACTAAATGCACTCGGGATTGAACAAAGGCCAGGCGCTGCTTATATGTCACAAGTACAAGGTGCGGTTGAAAAATACAACCACAGGCTAATAAAGGCAATATCTCATTACGTTGTGGAAAAAAAACCCCCAAACTTGGTCAAAATATGTACAAATAGTTACATTTGCCTACAACACGTATGTAAACATTTCAACAGGCTACACACCGCACTACCTCGTGTTTGGTTATGAAGCTAACTTACCATCTGATTGTATATATTTACAGGTTAATTCCGAAAAAATGGTGTTGGAAAATATAGAAATTTTAGAGCAAATACGCAAAGATATGCCGAAAATCATGAAAAAAAGCCCAGGAAGCGCAAATGAAATACTTTGACCGTGACAAAACTCATGTGGATTTAAACCCCAGCGATGAAGTTTTGGTCCATTTCCCGAAAGACCACACAAAAATATATAGTAAATTTCAAACACCATTTAGAGGTCCTTTTGTTGTCAAGAAAAAAATTAACGAAGTGACATATGCAGTAGAAATTTACCACAGGGGAAGGTTAACAGAACAACCAATACATGTTGCTAGAATGAAATTATTCTATAAAGAGAATATAAAACAAATATGAAGGGACTTGAGCAATAATAAAATATTCAAGAATAAAATATACAATATTTCTCATGAACATCACTGTGCACTCACTGCCTTGTAGTAAAATTTGAAGAGAGTGAAAAGTATCTTCGCAATACTTTCATAATATATGAGGTTAAAAAGCTACCACATAGTCACGCAAGAATCGCTTTAAAGAATAGGTATTATACTCCAGGAGTTGAGGGACCGGTTAACTTGATTACTGTTTGAATGATTAGTTATAACGTTATATAACCTTGAGAGTCACTGAAGTAAGTCTTAACAGAAATAAAAATGTATATAAAAATCTCGATGTTGTGTCGGAAAACGATAGAGAATAAAGACATAAAAGATTTAGAAAATGAGAACACCTGACTTTGTATTTTAATGTAATTTTAGTGTAATTTAGTGATTAAGTGATAGGTTAGACGTACCAAAGATATTGGTATAGGTAATCCCAAAACACAGGACACTAACACAGCACACACGACACGACACGAGGCTCTGTCTGTAACCCACGGTAACCGTACTTAGACTGGCTAGTAAGACTTGACCGTGACTCTGGTATGTCTCCCAAGCAGATAAGTTTTCTGCTAACTCAACTAACTTCCCACGCTATACTACACCGACTGTGTTGTGACTATGACAAGGGGGCATTGCCTTGTGCCAGCGGTCTGGGTCGCCAAGGGCCCTGGTGGTTCAGACAGCTTAGTATGCAAGTAATGTTTCCCACGTACTCGTTTACTACAATAACAAAGCGTACTCTAACTTGACACAACGTACATATTATACTTACCTGAGCGATACGTGTATACATAGCCTAGTAATAAAGAATATAAAATATGATAAAGTGTACTACATATATCATATTTATTTAAGTTAGTAGATAGCAGTGTTTAACATAATATACCCTACAAGGACTCAATTTTCCTGAGATGCATCTCAAAGAAAGAGACATACATGTTCTATATTATATAATCCTAGGATAAACAAATACTTCAATATATGACATTTAAATGATTTAAATGACATGTTTAAATATTAAATATCTAATATACCATTGAAGGAAAGTAACATATATCTAAATAGCATGTATTAACACGGCAATATTGCTCATTAACAAACTATACAGCCTTCTTTTGGCAACATATATTATAATCATGATGATGACTATGGAAAATAAGCACAAATAAGGGATATTACATATGCCTCAGAAACAAAGGTGCGTAGTATCGTTTTGTAATATAATAAATTAACATAATATCGAACCTTATTTAAGAACACTAGAGATTAAGATGCTTAGTAAATATTATTACATAGAGCTAGGGAAATACGACACACCATCGAGAGGTCATTAAAAGATTTCTGTAAATAAAAACCTTAGGCATAAATGTGTATTAATTATAATATTAAACTAAAATGTATATGTAACCTGTAGATATTAAGTTTTAGAATTATGACACCAGAAAAACCAACCACAACCTGAGAAACCAGTCTACAAGACACCAATCTACAACACACCAGTCTACAGGACTCTAACCGATCCCGACCACCCACTAGACAAATGAAGTCTTCACAGCACTTCCTTCTAATATTCACAGCACTTGCCATGCCTCTTTAGACCACCTTTGCCAGCACATCAACCCACAACACAGAAGAACCCAATAAGCCTCTAGTACAAATCTTCACAGGAGCGTACTTAACTCCAATGTCTCAGACACTACCTTATACCAGTTCCATCCCTATATTATACAAAATTCCTTTCAACACACAGCAAAATTTACCTAAAAACGAACCCTCTCTAAATTTCTGCCCTAAAAACCTCAACAACTCCCAAACCTATTGCAAGATACAGAGCAACCTTTCCACATTAGAAACCATCATACATCAACAAATGGTAGCAGAACACCTCCCATTCATCCAAAGACAGCAACCAGATAGAAACAGAAGATCGCTCACGTTTGTCGGAGATTTCTTCGAATGGTGTTGTGACATTGCGACAGAACACCAAATACATGACTTGGCAGACAACAAGGAAGATGTCTACACAGCATTCTCAACACAACAACACTACCAGCTACTCTTCGAGCTACCTGCGCAATCACCTGCTTTGTTCACAATCTACAAAGACAACACCACTTCCAACTAAAGTACGACGACAAAAACATAGTAAACATGGAACTCATTTTGTACATTTTATTAGCCTGGACTTCTATAATAACACTACTTCTTTTTATAGACCTCTACTTCATCCACATTAACAACATCAAAATAAAATTCCTGAAGCCTACAGTACATGAACGTGACTACCCAATGGATAACCTAAATTAGACAATAAGTACGATTCGTAGGTAGAATCGTCATTAAGCCAGGGGAATGTAAGACTTATGCAATTATTAGTAATATAAATTCATAGAATCAATGTACAGATAGTTGCTGGAAAGGAAGTCTTGTATTACAATTCGAGACAAACATCCTCCGGATGTAAGTGGATACGCACATCCGCCCAGACACCGATGGTGAACAAACAGGAAATGCTTGCTTAAGCAGCGGAAATGCTTATATATAAAAAAAACCGTGCGACGATGTAAGGGGCAGCCATGCTGTATGAAAGATTGGTACTCACCAATTATGATGGAGAGATTTGGAAGAGGCGTGGTCATGAGCTGGCGGGAGAAGAACATCAAAACTGAAGAACAAAGAGGTCGAGGAGGGGAAGTCTAAAAGCGAGGTTCGGGAGTGCTAGTGTTGGTGTTCGTGTGCGGAAAAATATCTCTAGGCGTAATAAGTGTGATGTGAAATAAAATGTAAGTAATTTTAAGAACTTAGTATATTTTAGGGTTCATTAATCATTTTCAATTCCATATCTATATAAATATTCACAATTTCGAAAATGTAAATTCATGTAAATGTTTAGCTATTTAAAAGAAAGTTTCTCACGTTAGTCCATGAACTCATAATTATTGCAACACTACAAAATTACTAGTAAATGTTAAAATGAATTAAATTTAAAATAAATTGTTATGAATAATTTAATATTAAACATGTTTTCAAAGTATTAAGGTATTAAAATTTGTGCTTAATATATCGGTTGACCCAATCAATTGTTAATTAAAATTTTTCAATCAATTTAATGAGATGTTGTCACAAAATAAAATATGTGTTGTTTCATTTGAGGGTATTTGTACTGCCAATCTAACCTATTATTAAATCCTCTCACAGCAACCCTTGCTCATAATATGTCAAAACCTTAATCCTAAACTAAACCAAACTTAAAAACCTTACAACCTTTTCATACCATATAACTTTTAATCTTCTTGCATTTCTTTCCAAATAGCACTAGATAAAAGATTTAAGAAAATTTAACGATTTATTTTAATTTCCTTCAAAAATACAAAGAATTTTTCTCCATACCTATGAATGTATATGCTGTTATTTTTCATTTTATGCAGAGAAAACGTGTAAGGCAAAGGAAGATAGTTGTATAAATAACAAATTTTCTACATATATCTGTCTTTATAGAGTGAACTCTTCATACTTTTAAACTTTCTCATCTACAGTTATATGTTGTGTATATATATGTAAATTAACAGCGATTAAAGTAAATATAACAATATAATTATAAATACACATGAGCTAAACATACTGTAGCTTAAAATGAACACTTGAGTATTCCTTTAGTTTCGTAAAGTATTATTACATCATCTTATGCAATAAAACCAAGGATTTATTTTGTCAAATAAATTCACTATTAGATAAAATTAAATAGAGAGTAAATAAGCATTCAAATTATACAAAATTACTGTTAGGCTAAAACGTCAATTAGTCGGCAATTGAGTAATCTATCAAATGTGCCGAATATCAATTAAAATTGACCGCTCAACCCATCAATACAGGTATTGAAAGTGCCAGAGTGTTTAGATTACTTTAATTATATCATATTAATTAAAATTATGGTTGTTATTCTGTAAACGTGAACTATTTTCAGTAATTGTAGTACGCAAATTAATCACGAGTACTATTAGTAGTCACAAAGTTAAACTAATTATTTTCCAAGATCGATCGAATCTACAAAACTGCCTTGTTGTTCCACCCCCCTCCCATAGAGGTAAATTCTGCTGGTTTATATCTCATATTTCAATCTACACAGGATACAGCAAAAACCAATTTTTTATTTAAAATCTGGGCATCCTTATGCAGTTCCAGGAGCAGCACATCTACTGAGGGCGATACCAGCCTACACATAAGATCTTGCCACTCCTTGCCTGCTTTGACAAGAGAGACTGATACAGAGCTGGCTCCCCTTCTTCAAAAGGGACATGACTTAGATTGATGCCTTCCTTATGGATCTTGACTGGGACTGCCATACCCCCAAACTTATCAAAATAAGTTTATATTATATGCTTATGTTGATAATTCGTAAAACATATATGAGTTTAGGTGAGATTTTGCAGTATTACACCATATATTTATAGCAATAGAACTTTTATCAATACTCATTATATGTGCACTTCATTCTGTTGTTATTAAATTGATATGATTGCATTATAAACATTACAATTGCTAAGGCTACAATAAAATTATGTTATTTGTTTAGTGAAACAGTTTATTGGTTATATGATACAATCTACCATTTATATTGTACCTGCTTTATTATATATTATCAAGCAAAATTAAATTATCCTTTTATGTATGTAGTTTCCGCAGATAGACGGGTATTTCAGTGGTTCTTTGGGTGGTAGCTCTATATCAATAATATAATATTTCAATTAGTTGTAGTATTATAATTTCTCCAATCTCGCTACTGTTAACAGTGTTTGGATTATTTTTCATAAAACTAAATTATTGATTAATTTAAACAAACTCTCCAATAATATAAAGTTTTTATTTTTGTGAGGCCTTTCGTACTCAATGAGTACATCTTCGGACTCACACAACTGAATAAAAGTAATAATAACAATAGTAACATAAACAATTTTTGTACTAAATAAAAACATATGTCATTAAAAATACAACGAGGTAATATTCTATGACAGCACAGTATGTTATATGTATATATAAAAATAAAGTTTATATTTAGTTAAATCAAATAAAGTAACGGTGAATTTTGAAAAAAATTCACGAAAGTCCTCACAAAAATAAAAAAAAATTATATTATTGGAGAGTTTGTTTAAATTAGTAGAGAATTTCCAATAAGACGAGAGCTTTAAGAATGTACTAAATTATTGTTCTTACTGTATTTGATGATGAAGGAAATAAATCTTTTTCTAATTCTTTAAGGATGACGATTGTATCAAACGTTAAGAATATGCAATAATTGTAAAATAATAAGAGGAATAGTATAATTATCGCAGTTAGCAACTGATACAAACCCAACCTTAGTACAACGGAAATAGTAGTTAGTTACATATACAAGTTCGTAGGAGAGCCTAAATTGTATAACCACATATAAAGATAATGCAAGTTTGAATTTGTATTATCCCGTTTATTACACAGCAGATACATGTTGAGTGATGGATTAAAAATATAGGTAGCTCTCAGACTGAGGCAGTCAGTCTTGCGACTCATTGTACGAATGTGACAGGATTCCTAGATTGGGAGTCCTAAACTGGTTTCCTCCACTAGTTGAAGAATGGTGGCTCCCAGTCTGGTTGGTTTGATATCCTCCAGAGATTGAATGTCCAACAATCTCCTTTTCTTGTATGCCCAGCACTACACAGTCCGTATATGTGCTCAGCAGTTTTATTTTCCTGGCTGCAAAGGCGATAGAAGGATTTATCATTATAAAAGCATGCCTTTCTCAAATAACCTTTAAAATTCCCAGTAAGGAAATGAATTCCTTCCTCAAGTTGCCCCTGCGTAAGCTACACATATACCCAGCAAGGGCATTAGGGCTCAAGAAGTTCCTTACAGAGTTTCCGGCTAGGCTGACACTACCACCCACTACTGTGTTCATCGAGAGCCCAATGGTTTAGTGAGTTCATAGCCTGGGAACGGCTTATAACCAAAGACTAGCTCAGGACTTAAAATCGTGACATATGTCTCTTTTCTAGTCAAGAGGTCAGCTTTCTCGTTACATGTGATGCCACGGTCCTAGTAAAACTGAACGTCGTTTAGAAGGTTTGGGAACAATCCAGACTAATTTTAAGGTGACTTAAATGCAATCAACAGCCAGAAAAGCAGCATGTATATCATAGAACAACAGGCTGATTATTGTTTTAGCACCCCCTTAATCCTACTGAAGCACAGACAGAGATAGCACAGATATCCGCATAGAGGATATTGCGGTGATGGGTAAGACACTTCGAAATGACTGTGCCTGGACCTATTTCCATAAACCTATTGCGGTTTATGGCATTTTCCAGTAATCGTGAGAACTATGTCATCAGCATAACCCTAAAAATTAATGACGTCTAAGAGTCCGTGAAGTACGAGGCAGCATTGTAGAGGTGACAACAGCCAGCCTTCCCCTTTCCAGTGAGGACAACCCCTCGCAGCCCGAAAGTCTGTGGGATCCGAAAGAAGTTGCATTTGGATGCGCCTGTCATAGAGGAGAGCGTCTGTCCAGAGAAATAGTGCTGGAGTGATTCCTCTACATCTAGCACAACGTACAATGTATGAAAAGGAACTATTGTTGAAGGCTTCCTCTATTTCCAAAGAGGCATAAACTTAAATTTGCATATATTTGAAATATTTAACCTTTTGTTTACAATATATTATATCGATTTTAAATTATAGTAGACATTTAAATTCATGAATCATTGTAATTTAAGGAAACAAATTTACACAATATATAACCTACTACAGTTATTATTCAATTTGTGCCCTTACAATTTGAAATCAAATTTCCTTTTATGTTGTTAGTTTTCTATGTAATCATTTGAGAATAATTTTAATACTTAAGGGTCTCTTAAGTATTAAAGATCTTATCAACCCAAGATTATATACCAACACAAGATCCGTGTTGTTCTTGTATTTGCCTTATACATGATAATGTATTTAAGTTCCAAATGTGTTGTATCGAACAAAGCCCTTTAGTATGTGGCAATACAATAATTAAACATTAAGATGTTTGTATAGGTGCAAAACTTAATCAAACGGACCACTGAGCGAATTAGCGTTTTTCAAAATTTACTTATACATTGTATAATAAACGTGACGGTCTTAAAATTTTTTTAATAAAATACCACAATTCATTTTACAGTGTTATTTTTAATAATTATTTAGATTAATGCAATCAGAAAATTCTATCCTATGCTTTTTTATTTTAAAAAATGCCCTGATGATCTATAATAGTGTACCATAGTTCTAATTATTTATGCTGAATCGCGGTAGGAAGTAGGCTTTTGTTAACTAGACGCGGTGCGTGGACATTGTTTGTTCAATTAGACCGGTCAATCAGCTGATCGAGCTACGGTGATACGTTCCGACCCGGCTCGCTGGAGAGAGAGAGGGAGTCAGTCGAGTCTTGGAGTTTCCACGAGAAGGTGTACCGGTCCAGTTAAGAAGCTGAAGTTCTTTCTCTAACCCTATAGTTGGGATTTAGAGTAATTATTTTATCGCGTGTAAATTCAATTTCAAGTATTTAATTTCTTTAGTGCGTTTTAGTTTCCGATCTGCCTCCGTAATCTTCAAAGTAGTAAGTCCCGTACCAGCGTATAGTTAATATCTTTTATTTTTATAATACTATAATTAAAATTTCTAAAGTTTCCCATATTTCAGAGTCTGAAAATTTAATTAAATTTTTGAAGTATTGTGAATTAAAATTTTGGTGATAAAGTAAATATCAAGTTTTGTGTTATATTAATTTTGAGTATTTTGAGAAGAGAACTTTTTATTTTGTTTTGTTAATTTAATCCATTTTTAGAGAAGTATACATTTTAGTTTAATTTAAATTTTAATTCCTTTTTATCAGACTCTTAATTAGATTTGTTCGATTGAGTGACATTTTGAAGAAAATCGAATCACAAGTTTGTAAACTTTGTTAACTTTTTGGTGAACTTAAATTTCGGAATAAATCAAGTATTTCCGAAAAGTTGTTCTAATTTATAAAGTATTAGCTCCATACAAATTCAATATATGTACTATAATAACGGTACAATAGCAAGTTATAATTTTAAGTAATCATAAACATCCATAGCAATTGATGAATGAGTTAGGGTTATGGTTGGGTGTGGTAGAGTCGTCTGGGTTATTTCAGAGCATAAAATTTCTGTTTCATAACAGCACAAGCGAGCTTTAAGCATTTACATTTTAATTGCTTTGTATACACAGTGTAGTGAAATTACATTTCAATTTAAACGAGTACTACGTAGAAACTATGCATTTAGAGTAGAAATTCACAGTATTGTATGATATATATATATATATATATATATATATATATATATATATATATATAGTAGCTGATACATCTGGTAGATCATAGAAGAGTAATATAGGTCAGATACCGATAAATAAAAAAAACCACGATAATTTTAAATTTAAAAGATTCATTTTTGATTATCGTTTTACAGATAGTTTGGATTTGACCCTTTACGGTCCTGAAACTTAATCACTTTTCAGGCATCCTTACACAGGTACGTCGTAACAAATCATCCTGAATCCTCCTCGTAACTTCCCAACAAGTTTATTTTAATTCAACTGTATTTAAAGGGTATCTGATATATATCAGATTATTTATAACAGCTTCATATTTGAATCAATACGTCATCTAAAGTAAATTTGAAACGTTAAACAGCTGTCTAATCAAACATTGGTATATATTTAGTCACTCACTATTAATGCTTAAATCTCTCTGTAATGCAATGAAAATAATATTGGAAAACTCTATTTAAAATTTTTTGACTTTAATACACTATTTCCTGTCTCATATGTTAGCTAAAAAGGGTTTTAAAGCATTGTTTTCGTAATTAATATTCATATTAACATCGTAACAAAATATCTTCACCAAGTATTGGCAACAAAATGAATCTAAAGAATTGTTAAGTTCATAGAATTTTATACTAAATCAGAACTTAATTGTAGTCAATTTGAGACAACACATATCAGTTTTAATTTTTGGAAGCAAACTTTTAATACTTACGAAATCTTTTCCTGAGATACATGAATAAGACATAACGTAGGTAATAAAACATTGGAAGCACATTCTCTTTACAACATGTACGAAATAGTTAAAATGTTCTGAGTGTTCATTTGTACAAGTTAAATGAGGCTGAAAATGTTTCAGTAGGAAGAAGAAAAGTAGCACAAAGAAAGAAGAACCGTTATCGTTATAAATGACAAAACTTTAGAAACTTTATCTGCGTTGTCTAAGATATCATTGTCTATATAGATTTGATTTTTAATGTCTATATAACCTAGCAACATAAATCATGTTTATTTATTTAGAGAATGAGAACTTATTTTAAAAAACATAATAAATCAAACGTACCATAACTAATTATAATTCTCTCTATATAATACTTTGTAATGCCAAAAATAAAACAAAGCAAGGAATAGCATATTTTTTATAAGGAAATAGTAAACAAATCATAAAAACTAAATATACGTATACAGTTCCATCAAAGAAAATTAGGGTCTACGTGGGCAAGTAGCCTGTCTATAGACCCGAACCTCACAATAAATTAAATTAATACAGATATATTTGGGAAACTACTAAAATATAGATAAAATGTTACTAAGTGCCTTAAAAAAATTTTAAACAACAGTTTTATTAAAATTTAAACAATAATCAAGGGTATAACAGTATTTTGTACATTTTTATTATGTTGTATGAAAAAAATGAGTACAAATTATAATTTTATCGATTAAATAGTTAAAATATAATCAATACTATGGTTTTTAAAATATTTTACCAGATAAAATACATTATACCAAAGCAAATATTCAGCAAAGAAAAGGACGCCGAGAGCACAGTGAGACGTGATTGCACCAGAACACGTCCCAGCGGACCATCACGTCCCTAACCGCACGTTGTCACAACCTCTTTAAATCTCGGCTCCAATAATCAAAATAGGATTACGCCCCACCACTTGACGTGGTATAGGCTTTTCTGAGGTTCAATGCAAAATTTCAAGTATACAGTTCATTTAATTATTTACAGATAAAACACAAACACGCTTACGGCAAAGCTATTTTTACTTCCCCCAGAAAATAAAAAGAAACTGTGTCAGCCTACTGAGTGATAGGCTTCAATGATGCTCAGCCAAATTCCATGGTTGGATATTCAACGTCATAAAACTCATTCTTATATATGTAAAAATGAAGTTTCATGCATTATTTCAAGTCTACAGATAATATCTTTGTCGAGATATCTGGCCACATATTCCTATATGTGTTCTTTAAATTTCAATTGAGTGTTTAAATAGTAAAAATCTACCCACCAAGTCACCATAAAACTATGGGTGATGTGTTGGGGTAGTTAGGCTACATGAGTTATGTTACATTTTAATGTTATTGTTATTGTTACAAATCTCTAATGAATATGCTAAGTTTGTTCAAAATGTATTCATTCTGTTATTGCCCGTTGTCAATCATGGTTACCTATAAAATCAATGTAAAAATATTTTAAAACACTCAGTCAAACCTAATGGAGGAACATTTACTAAGTGTTCTTCATATAGAAATGGAAGCTTCATTTATAATTTTCAGTCTGTTGGTCACTTCGTTTTCGAGGTATAGTGGGGACAGACGGACATAAATTAAATTTTCCAGCCACATGGGTTTCCACAACAGTCTCAATATCATAGTTCTTACCACACCATTAGGCATTTTTAATATACGCAACCATTAATAGCTTTGCTAATTTTTATTTTTATTATTTTAACTTTAATTTTAATTCATGCATGAATTATACTCTAGATAAATTACTGATTATTGTTGTTACGACTTCGCACTTCTTTCCCGTAGTGACAGAGTAAGTACGTTATTAAATGGACCCAAAATTAATAGTCCTGATAGGATATGGCCACTAGCGGGCATTCCTATGTTCTAAATTCTTGAGTCGCTTTAAGAAAGGCAAAAATGTTTTTTTTAGTTACAAAGCCTTCATGTAATGAGGTAAACGATTCCTAATGATAATATATGAACATCAATGTAGGCAGAACCCTGCAATGATACGATTATAGAATTTCCGTAAAACACTCTATAGGATTCCTTCAACAATAGGATTAAACCGAATGATACTTAAACGAAGGCTTTCTTTTGAAAGCTTTACTGATGTTATCTGTAGGGAAAATGAAAAATTTGTGGAATTCTTCCAATCCAAGTGTTAAAAGTATTTCTTAGTTAGTCAACTACTGCTATATGGATAGTCTTTTTTAAAACAACGACAAAATAGTTTTGTACTAAAATCTAACCATGCTTTAGTTATAGATTTTTATTTAAGGTATAATTTCAAAAGATCACAGGATATATATTAGGAATATAGGACACCGCATTTTGAGCAATGTGATCTACTCTATTACTCAGATCCTCAACTGAATTCCCTGATACGTGTGGCCTGTAAGGTCCCTGGAGTACGTATCACAAGGCTGTGCTGTTGTACCAGTCAGGAGTCGCTTGATTTTTTTCAAACACAAAGTTATGTTGTTAAATTTAATTTAATGTGCAACAATTTCTAAGGTTTTGTGCTTGTTTACCTTTTTTATTATTGTTTAACACACAAAAAAGGCATGTGTTGTCAAGCCTCGAAACTTAGTGATATCTTTATGTGAACTCGTATATCCCCGGATTACCTATACAAACATTTGTGTATTTCAATTAACTTTTAATTTGATTTTTTTAAGCTACTGAGGTCAAAAGTAGATTTAAAATTTGCTACAGGAATAAAACTCGTTATAGACTATGACGATACAGGGAAGAAATAGTGAGAAGAGGCAAAGCCATTAGAAAACACACACACTTAGATTATTTAGTTTAAACAAAAACAATACAAATAAAAATCTCGTAGAATCCAAGTATATCACCAAGGAAAATTTTGTTATGGTTATAATTAATATAAGTTAGCGTATGAAATTTTGTGAATTAAAGTGGCCCTTCCAGTTTAATTTGAATGAAGGTAGATTTCACATGCTGTTGCCCAGAAATTTTAAACTGAAAAAGCATTATCAGCTTAGAGATTTAATATCCACACTTATGTTATGATGGCTCTCAGTGTTGGCTGCCATGTAAAGATACTTTTAATACATGTGAAATTTATAAAAGTGTATAAATTTATTTCCAAAATTTAAACTTGAGTTAAGATCAGTCCGTAATAATGTTTGTAAACACATTCACTTACAAAACGTTAATGCTGTTGTAAACACATAAACTCTTAGAACGACCAACATCTTGAAACAGTAAGAGTTGTCGAAAAATAACTAATTATAAACCTTATTTGAAGTTTTTCATTTAATATGAAACATAAATTATTATTTAAATTGTGAAATGCCAGAAATAAACATTTGCACAAATACTTGAAACTTTTAAATGGTAAAGACTGGCTATCAAACTTATCCAAGTTACGTGCAATTACTATATTTTTACCCAATTTATTCCGTATCGATTAACTATTACGGCAGTTAATTTGTTCACACTCATTTGTGCAGTGTATTGTAACTCAAAACTTTGTGCAACCACTGTCTGGTAACCTTGCGATGTATCAAATAATACATAATCGGAAAATTTTATAATTGATAACTCTAAAATGCTTTAATTCTTTGTCCTGCGATGTATAATAGCTGAAATATTACTATGCATTTTCCAAAATTTCAACGGCCGCCACATTGAAAACTTAATGGATGTCAAAACTGTACACGAATAAAAGTTATTCCCAATTACCTAATATTTATAAAAAAGTTTCAAATTTTAGCCTACACTAGTGAATGGTCGAGTTAAATGTTTTGCACAACTGCAAATGACCGCCATCTTGAAACTTTTTATTTGTTCAGACTGGCCAAAAAACCCATCCAAACTATGTGCAAATATTGTCTATGTAGGTTTAGTCAGGATAAATCGAAAATTGTGGCAGTTATCATATTTACAAACTTGCGTTATATTGCATAATAAGTCAATGAAAATATATACATTTTAGGATTACGGCGGTTTTAGAGGGATGAACGGAGAAAATACAAAAATCCAGGAGACTCCGTCATCCGTGTGGTTGTGTTTTATGAAATCTATCTCAAAATAATCCACATATAACTTTACTAAGAGGTTTTATTTGTTATAAGCCTCTTCATTGGCGACCAAAATATTCCTAATGATGAATGTATGAACCTCTGTGTAAATGGTCGATGTTTTATATTACGATATAGATAATTTCTATTACTAATATAAAGCCTAGTATGAAAAAGAACCTAAGTCTAATGGGAATAAATCAGATTTTCAATGTGTCTTAATAAGACCAATAAAATTTTCAATAATACGACCTTTTTTGCTTTGTAGGTAAATACAATGAAAGCGTTTTTCGGAATATTCACTGACTCCATCTAGGAACAATAAACAAATAATCGTGTACTATTCATTGTTTGTACAATGCTTTCAAACTTTTTTATGAAGCCTGTTTGCAAAACAAAGTTAAAGTATTTTTGTAATAAACCTTACTTGAAATATTCACTATTTAATACTTAATATTGCAAGCAAGTATATTGCATGTACACGCTACACTTTACAGTGAAGAAGGTGAGAGGTTAGTCTAATGGAAAATTAGATTCACACACCGGGACTCGAACACGAGTCCCTTGATAATAACATAAGTTGGTAACTTCTCAGGTACCAGGGATGATTCTGGCGTATTTTAAAGCTGTAAACATGTACTAGTTATATATACCGTCTATATATACAGATATTTACATATTCTAATACATTTTTAATTGAGTATTTTTACACCAGTGAGTTTAAAATATTAATAAAAACGAGATTATGTGAAATTTTATCGTAAAGTTCATGGTATTTCAGTTAATGCTTTCTAAGCTTTTAAAAGTAAAGTAAAGATGTCTTATTTAACATGCGAAGTTAGGGCTAAGAAGCCTTCTCTAACACTTAAGTCTTGGGACCAACGGTTTAGAGGTGACTTCCGAACTACCACCAAGGACAGGATCGCTCAGCGGTCACCCATCCAAGCAGTAACCATGTTCGACGTTACTTGATCCCATTATCTTGCGATAACCGATGTACACGCTACACTACGCCAATGGCAGCGCATTATTAGTTTAATTAAGTTAAACTCCACTTTCACTTCCTTATTTGTAATATTCTAGACATGTATAAGTTTGAACACTTTTGAGTTGTTCAAAAAAATAACCTGCACATTATTGAAATTTGTCGTATTAATTGAATTTTAAAAGCTTTTTATTGCTTGTTAATAATAAATTATATTTAAAATGAGCCATCTCCCTTAACTCCACGACTACGTGATATCGTCTGTTAAACTGAAAATCATGTGACCTGTGTCCGTCATTATTTTTTTATTGTCTAAAAACATAAAACACAATATTATTATAAACGAAATAATGAAAAATAATGAATTATTGCTCGTATGTTTGTTGAAATAAGATATTGAAATTGATTCTTTACTAGATAATACACATTTAATGAATGTACTATACATCAGGCTAGAAATCTTAATTACGATTAAAGAAGAAATTTTTCGCATGCTGTTTCTTTGACTCTGTAAAACTGTAATTAAATTCCGTTGATTAAATCACAAAGAATAAGTATCAGCTTTTAATAAAAGCCTTGGAAGCAATATCGTGTTTTATTAACCTATCAGTTTTGAAAATATTGGGTATTAATTAGTTAATAAATGTACAACAAAGTGTTTTGTTTTTGCTTTGTATTAACGAGTTATTTTTAACGGGTCTATAATATCAAATTATTGTTTATGCCAGGAAAAGACCTAAAAGTTAACTTTTTCTTTTTTGGATATGCATAAAAATGCCGATATTTCATACAGCGTATCATGAAACGGCTATGAATTCAACCAAAAATATATGGAAAGTTTAAGAAACGTAACTTCGTGTTATTTTAAAATCTTAAATTGAACAATTATTAATAGTTTCCTAGAAGGCTAAAATTGTGGATTTTTTACACATTCTAGTTGAACTTACGCTGGATACAACACAAGCGGACGTTTATTATACCTTGGATACCCTATTGATGTAAGTGGCACATCACTGAACACACATTTCGATATATCATAGTGGGAGGATAGATCGAAAGGTCTTGTCTATTGCGGAGAATAACTGTTTGAGTGGTTAGAGCTCCCTTAATGTGAAATAAATGTTATTTGACCAGCATTTAATAAAATAAATACTTATATAATTATATTTTCTGTAGATGGAAGTTCTTAAGTTTTTTGTATATTTATAACATCCCATCAATATGAGCACTTCCATTGTCTTGCGTCTGTAAGTCTAAGCGATAATCCAGTTCTGCCCAAGTACATTCCAGCGTGTCGGGTGTAAGAAAATGCTGGTACATAAATTCTTCCATTATGTCTTAAAGGTAAACGCTGATTGACTTATAGTAAAAACGGTTTTTTACATGTATCGTACAAAAAAATCTAATTAAGTAGTGTAATGTTCTTCAAAGCCATGAGATTGAACCTGTTTGGAAGACGAAGATTCGATGCAGCACGTCAACAGCACTTACTATACGATGGAATTACATCCAGTTAAAAGAATCCAGTCTGACAACGCTGACATACAAGAGTCCACATAAAACATTGCTTTGGGAAAGTCACGCCGATGTTCGATTGTTTCATGAGATGATTATGGCCCCCAAATCCTACAATTTTTCTATTTTAAATCCTACTAATATATGAAATTTTGCCTTTTCTAAAAACATGATTCATTTTTTAATATATTTGTACTCAGTTTGTTTATTAATTATTTAATATACAATTTTATTATTGTCAACATTTTTATTCACAAGACCAGTGTTTCTCTTAAGTGATAGGATTCACTTATACTCAGACAATAAGTACAAGACGAATTAAAAATACTTGAGCTTAACCTATGATTGCAAACTCGGCATACAAACTAATTTACAGTGTCCCATTTGTCAAAGACAAAAGTTACCGTATGGCTCAGTCAATATCGTGTTTGTGTCTTATACACAGTGTCCGTTAGACAAAAGCTCAAATTACCGTCTGGCTCGGTCAATATTGTGTTTGTGTTTTAGCCTAATCGTAGTGTTCATTTGGCAAAAGCAAAAATTACCGTCTGGCTCGGTCAATATTGTGTTTGTGTTTTAGCCTAATCGTAGTGTTCATTTGGCAAAAGCAAAAATTACCGTCTGGCTAGGTCAATATTGTGTTTGTGTTTTAGCCTAATCGTAGTGTCCATTTGGCAAAAGCAAAAATTACCGTCTGGCTCGGTCAATATCGTGTTTGTGTCTTATTCGTAGTGTCCATTTGGCAAAAGCGAAAATTACCGTCTGGCTCGGTCAATATTGTCTTTTTGTCTTATACACAGTGTCTAATTGACAAAAGGGAAAATTACTGTCTGGCTCAATCATATTCGAAACTTATCATTATATAATTATCTATTTTATACTTATATATATATATATATAGATAATATATATAAAAAAGTATATATATATATATAAATGGTGTATCAAAAAGGTTTGGCTGGCTGTGCATTTTTTATGTATGATTCTAAACTAAAAATGAAGAACAACTTTTATTGTATTTCCACTTCGTTGAGCCGTTAGCCACCATTGTGTATTTTATAAAGAAAAAAACTAGTAAAGGTAAAGAAAACAAATCTGGCAGATAAGTTTTAAAAGGTAAAAGGAAATAGAAAACAATAATTGTATTTCTTTTTCATTTCATATTAACAAAATGGCGTCCGTTGAAAATTTGTTGTCAAATAATAAAAGAATTTGTATAATTATAAGAAATATACTAGACACAACTATTTAATTACAACTTTTAACGGTACTTGTTTCATCGGAATCCGTCAAGTCATAAGCGAGTAGAACTACTTTAACGGTACGCGAGCACAAGCTGTGACCAGCAAACATTTTGTCTTTTCATAGGCATCAGCTATTTAACACAAATTGAAAAATTTAACAATACAAAATATTTTTCAATTTTCATAATTAATCCAACGGTACTTTTTATAACAAAAGCCGTCAATGCATACGCGATCACGAACACTTTAAAGATACACTTGGACAAGCCAGCAGCGCCAAACTGATAAGTCTCAACTGTGATAAGTTTGGCACTCCTGGTTTGTGTAAGCTCTTCATAATATTTATATATTTATTTATTGAAGATCTTAGACGCGCTTACAATATATATGTATACATACACACACACCGAATGGACGAACACATGAGGATGGAGATATCTGACTAAGTAATAAATATTTGGTATTATAAAGTTTACTTATACTTAATTATTGCAAACAAAACCTACAAGCACCACTTTTTTATGTTCAAACAAAATTATAACTTGCCACGTTGCTGCCCAAATAGAGAATAAGAAATATTTTTTATTCCAAACTTTGTAAAATTTTACAATAAATTAAATTGTGGAAATACTAGCCATCTGAACAAGTAGCGATGGCTAGTGCAAAGATATCTTAACTATATGTTTTACACTGACAGTCAGTCTACATACTATCTTCTCGTGTACCTGGTCGACACCACAGCACTCGCAATCTATGCTTGAAAAAAATAACTCTTTATACAAAAATAATATATACTTAAAAAAATTATAAAAGTAAAATTAAATTAAAGTATTACACCACAGAATTGTTTCATCAACCACTTCTAAGTGCAAAAAGATACTCTATTTTAAATAAAAATTAAAGTGTAGAAAATAACACAATCTAATTATACCTGTTTCTATCTATTCTATATCTATATCTATTCTACCTGTTTTTATTTGCAGCTTACGATAAAATCGTAAATAATTAAGTTACGTCATCTTTAGTCAGTAACCATTTTTTAACTTAAGCCAAAAACTGTTTGCAGTTTTTATTGTTTATTTTAAAGAAATTTGGCAATTGATTGAGATTTTGGGGTCCAAAAAAGTGAAAATTTTTTTTGAAATCGTTTTTTTACTTTAGGATGAGTGTAGAGCCCGCGAGAGAAATAACGTATTAAAATTGTATCCGTAAGGGCGGGGGGCTGGTGGTTCCATGGTTACAAATTTTTTTAGGCATTTTCCCTACGAACTTAATCACTTATGAAAACTTTATTTAATAAAATAACTTCAGTTCACGTTGATTCCGAGTAAAAAAGCGGCGTCAGCATCTTGACTCGACATTGCGCGGAAAAGGAAAATTGGGTCAAAGTAAAATCATTCTAGGACTCGAAGTTTGACTTAAAGATAGACTCTAAGTTGGACTGTATATATTTGTTGTCATCCTTATACCACTTGATATATGTGAATTTTCTTGGTTTGGCCTTGCATAGACAGTTTCAAATCAGTTGCAAACCCTAACTTTTCCACCGCTTTCAGTTTCAAATACATGTATTAATTCAGCAGATCGTAAATAAATACAACAGTTGCCAAGTCGGTCGGTGAGCTGCGGTGTGGTCAATGGTTGCTCATATTTGATTGCCGTTAACCCACATTCTGTGTCACCAAATATTCATTGACACCAACAGTTTACCTGTTACACATTCATATATGCTTTTATACAATGGGTGAATGTATTTTGAAAGTTCAGTTGAGTTCTCTTTTGCCTTACTTTATCTCAGCGTCTGGTATCTAACGCTGTCTCAGACTCGACTCCTGAAATCTGGAGTCATGTTTGTCTAAAGAGATCCAAAGAAAGTTGGCGAAGAAGAAGCTCAAAACGAACCTTTTACATCGTTTAGAAATCAGAGACACCTATAAACAGGTGAAGTGGTGTGATATTTTAACATTGAAAACGGTCCTGGGGGATAAATAAATAGAATAAACAAGGATTTTTAAAGTAAGTTACATTTTTATCAGCTCTCTTGTAGAATTGAACTTTTGGTTTGAGTGTATGATTCTGCCTTCATTTGATCTATTCTAAAAATTGTAATAATACTTTGTAAGTTTATTCTAAATACCCTTCAGATATTCATTATGAGATTAGCTAAAATTGAACTGGCCCTAACATAAAATGTGCAAGGACGATTAGAGATATTTCAAAACCTAAAGGGTGGAAATAATTGTATAGTTTAATATTTTATTGCTCCAAATGATACGGACATCTTTAAAAAACACTAAAAAGTACAACTGATAAATTTAAAAAGAAAATCTGGTGTTTCTTTATGAGGTAGATTAATGTTATAAATTCAATAAAAGGCATAGATTTTGCAAAATCAGATATTTTCAGTCCATTTACTTTGAAATAAATCTACGTAATTTTTACCCAGCTTAATGTAGGCTATACAGGAATAACACGCCATTTTAATTAAGAAATATCGGTGTATTATTGATCATGTACAACTCAACTTATTAAAGTCTCAAAACATTTACTTAGTCAAAATGTATTAAAACGAAATTGTTTATACTGTTCAAGACCTTACGCTACTCAAGTAATAGTTCAGTAAAAACTTAATAAAATATTAGTGATTTTACAAAAATATATAGTATAATTTTTTAATTCTTTGTTATTTTTTCTTAACACTTTAGTATAGGATATAAAATGGCAAATTATTAAATTATAAAGCTTTCAGTTACTTCTTAATCTTTTACAACTATTGTTGCCGTACAAAGCATTTTCCGTGTAGAATTTTTGCTTGAAAACTCGTTCAAATGTTTATTTTCATTTGATTCCTTCCATCCACTCACCCTCCTATTTTGTCTAATCAGTCTTTTACTTTTCACTCATAGTTTTATTAAAGGCAGAACGAGTATTTTGAATTACCAAAAGAATAGTGCTATTGAAAAGCCTCTAAGGAATTACTTCATAATTAAAGAGAGCGTAAATGCTTTTTAAATTGTAGCTGCATGTATGGGTTTTGATAAAACAGCAGTACTTTAGCAGAACGATCAGCGCATGGTACACAATATTGGTCACCTGATTGTATTTGTAGAAAAGCTGTTAATCATTCACTTAATCCAGCTTATCTGCTGCTGCCACTACACTGTTGCTGTAACTGTGTAATATTGCATCTAGCACAATAGCATACAATATTGCGAGCTTCATCGAAATACTCTATTATGCAATTGAAAAATGTTATTGCGCTTGCAATACTTACTTAACTTGGACTATTATCGTTCAAATATTACTGTGGTAAATACTATACATTTATACCTGAGCTGCATGGACTTCACACTCCATAGATGGCAGTCCAAGTTATCGTCTTTTCCGTTTCTCAATTGATAAGATTTATCTCTTGTGGAACTAACACGATATAAAAATCGTCATTATTTTAAAAACAGCTGTGAAAGTAATATGTTTAATACCTAAGACAATGATTGTTCATGATAAAATAATTGTATACATACAAGTTAGAACTTATTCTTAAAGAATTATTAATACACTGAGATGATTAATTAATCATTGTCTTCAAATATCCAGATCTAATATCTTTGGATAATTAATTAATTCCTTTAAGTTACAAGTGTTAGTACTGAGGCAGACAACAGGGGATTCAATAGTGTAAGGAAATTCAGATATTCTCAGCTTCCTGTAATAACCATTATACAAATATTACGTAATTTGTCGATTAGAGAGTTCACCCTTTGATTATAAACTCAAAGAAAGACATTAGCTTCTTTGTAACGAGATCCGCCCTTTGCTTATGTTTCGTACAAAGCGGTAGATATATTACCTCAAAAAAGTCTTTTGTTTTGTAAAAACACGGCATGACTTGGTGACATCTACTTTTTAATATGTATCATCCAAGGAAGCGTCTAATCCCTTGAGTACAAAAAAGTAATTAATTGAATACTTGATGAAAACGACAATAAATTAATAACAGTACAAAACTAAAGATAACATGTTAAAATGGTCAACACTGAATAAAAGGTTTCACAAATCCAAGACAAATTCCGACTCCGCCAAATACGCTTACGAAGCGCTAGTGTTTAATCAGTTAATAAAGTGCGGCGCAACGTTATCACGTAAAAGTACCCGGGGCATACTAATCTAATTAGGTTTAACCTTGTTAAACATTTGTGTTAAACTATACGTCAACTGTTTATTAACACGATAGCTAAACCTCTGCCCGTTGTTTTAAACTTATAATGTCTTGATAATTAATAGTCCTCACATTGACAACGTTACTGAAAATCTAAAACACATCAAAAGTACGTAAACTAGGAAGAGTGACGTTGTGAGTAGCTTGCTTTACAGGCTTACCAACCCTGACCTTGAACTGTCTCCGAAAGTATAAATACCTGCAAACCTGATACAGTACAGTTGAGCCCTTGTCTTCAAAACTCAGTACGCTTTATCCTCATAATTCTTTAGTTCAGGCTAGGAATTTTATATATTTTTATGTACGTAATTAGTATCATATACTTCTCAGTGCAAGATAGATCCATGGCCCTCTATGATTCTACCATAAAATTGCGATTTGTGACTGAAGGACTTCCTTATGTACTTTATTTTCAATGGTTACGGGGTTAATAAATTTATTGCTTGTCTCCTCAAATTGTAGAAAAGGAGAGAACGGTTTGTTTCATCATGCTAGTAACTGGTCCCTCCTGTTTTTCTTCTAGCAAGTGTAAGTATGCCTCCCCACAATGATAAAAGAAACCATATTCTACAATGCAGAATAAGGTAATTGGTTTGAATTCATCACTGCTGCCATCTATGTGAAAAGATACATAGATACGATAGCTGATATGTTCATTCTTGTGAAATACAAGCCTACTGGGATATTGTATTGCACGTCGTGTTCACTGACTTAGTCAGCTATCAAAAACTACATATGTACAGCTATTTTCCATATGTCCAGTAAATAAGTGTTCATTATTTGCTTTTTACAGTATATTGGGAGTGTTATTTTATAATTAAGTAACTAAGAAGTGTAGATGACTACATTTTGACCACATTTGTCCAATAAACTTTTTATGTTTAAGTATTAATCATCCAAACATCCAACATTATTCACAAACTTTCGCATTTGAAATATTAATATGATGAAATACATTTTCAGTTACTCTCATGGGTTAGGCTACTGCATGATCAGCAAATCACCGTTCCCCAGGATCAAGAAGATTGTATTGTTCTTGATCCTGTAATTCCTATTGTCTGTAATTATTCAAGAACGTTTCAGAATAAAGTGAAAAGAATCATGTTCTAACCAATCTGAACTTTACATTTAAGTATTACCAAAATATATCAATAACATTTTAGATTGCCTGTAAATTAATATATAAATTATTTCTGGCTATGAAAATGAATTATTTGCTGTTATAAATTCACCATAATTGTAAATAAATATGTGGTTTTAATGTAAATTAGTAATGAATATCAGTAGTAGGTGGTAAACGAGGTCCGGGTTGGATTAACATATTTCATACATGAGCGTATTTGCTTTCATCACGAGTAGTTCATCCATCTTAAGCGCCTCGTACTTGAAGTCTAATAAACTAATTTTAATTAAAACGTGCATCAGTTATTTTCATAGCTACGTGAAGCGGTATAGAATTCATGGCAATTTGTGTCTGTATTTCTTTATGGAGAATTTACATGAGAGTTGCTTGACTTTCCGAAATTTTAAAATAGATATAAAATCATTATGAGGCACGATAATAACGCTTTTAGGCAATCAATAACAATACAGGGTACTTACATAATCGTAAAAATTCTGAAAGGAACGATACCACAAAGAATATTAAGGGGTCTTGAATTATGAAATGCAGCAAGTTTTTGTATAGAAAAGAAATCTTTGAAACAACTGCTTTACTAATTCAATTGCGTAACGTAGTTTTCATTCATTTGGTGTAAAAAAATATAAATGTTTAAATAAACCGTACTGAGGTGTATTACTCCGGATGCAGCAATTAAATTTGAAATTCCAGTCATAAAGATTATTCCGCAATTAATTTAAATCTACATGTATAAATTACAGACAAGTGAGTAATGTGGGTGATCTTTGATTGTTGTTCTATTACTAACAATATTATCCATGAAATTTAAAGAAAGCTAGTTTGTTGGCAGTCTAAAACAAAAATGGAAATATTTACTTTGATTTTATTGGCTGATTGTGTTTGTAAACCAACTCGAATATGTAATAGCTAGAGATTTTAAAATCTTTCGATTCTCACATTTCTGGGCGGGTTGTTGTGTACATTCATGACATATTGTCTGACAGTGCCGCAGTTACTAAGTGTTAAATATTCATTCACACCAAGAGAATTCATTCACTGTCTGCTTTTCTCAACAGTAAGTCAAATACAAGCAATCAAAGTCGGTAAGTTTTCATCAAGTGCAGAAGGAAAGTGCATTTAAACAATTGGCCAACAATCCAAACTCATTAATCCCAAGTCCTCGTCCATTCGAGAGAGGATAGAAAATTAAACCAGATATATTTCTCCGCAAGGTCGGCGTTAGCCGCACCATGTAACAGGCTTTCTTTAGTAGCATGCAGATGTCCTCCGGACAGACCAAATATTTTCTTTCCCTGCAGAAAAACGAGACGTTGCGTCAGCCTTCTGAGTGACTATACTTCAATTATTAATTCTTTCTCGAGTTATCTTGTCATACTTTTTTAGGGGAGAGTCCGCTGGTATCGGACATACGGTGGTATCGGACAGTTTGTGATTCTCATAATTGCCGCGTGAGTTCAGCACTTGTCAATAGTGTTGTGCATTCCTCTAGAGGAGGAACCAGTCTGCTCGCCATCTTGGATGGTTTCTGTTCGGTGTCTGTGAGTTATTTCATTTTAAGTGTAAGTGAGGTCAGTGGGCGCTGTATCGAGTTAACTTTACACATCTGTACCACTTACGAATGTAAGTATATCTTCTATCACATATATTAATTACAACTATTGTCTATTACTTATTCAAACTACAAGTAGCTTAAAGATCTATTTTAAACAAGGTTAGGTATATCGTCGTTTTTTGTAACCATGCCATTCTGGTGGTATCGGACACACTATATTCCGGTGGTATCGGACACTAAAACGTTTTCTTGATAATGCCAATACATCTTATGTATCATTTCACAGGTGCAATGGGGAAGATACGGGGTAAGTGGACTGAAGAAAGCATGAAAGCTGTTGTGCAGAGCGTGTTAAAGGGAGAAAAATCAATTAGAGAGTCTAGTCAAAGATACTGTGTTCCCAAAAGTTCTTTGTCAGATAGACTCAAAAACTTAAAACGTGGACAGGAAGCCGTACTAAAACCTAATACAGATAATAAAGGTACTTTTCAGCGTACTTTTAATGAAGAACAAGAGCGTATGTTGTATGAACATTGTAAAAAAATTAGATGCCCAGCTCATGCCACTTAACAGAACTGAATTTATGAAACTTGCGTATCAGTTTGCCGAAGTTTTAAAAGTCAAGCATCGTTTCAACAAATCTACAAAAATGGCAGGGAAAGCATTTTATTACGATTTTATGACTAAATATGAAGATTTAAGCTTAAGAACAGCTCAATCTACAAGCTTACAACGTGCTGTAGGTTTTTAACAAGGAACAAGTGTCAAGATTTTTTGACAAGCTAACTGAATTGATGACTAAATATACTTTCCCACCGTCCAGAATATTTAACGCCGACGAAACTGGCGTTTCTGTTGTCCATACAAGCAGGCTTAAAGTTATTTCGTCTAAAGGAAAAAAAAAGTAGGTAAATTGACAACTGCGGAAAGAGGTCGGAATGTCACAATCTTACTGTGTATCAATGCAGCTGGCGATCAATTTATTCCCCCATTATTTGTATTGCCAAGACAAAGAATTGATGTTGAGCTTAAGAAGGATGCTCCACTAGGTAGTATTTTTGATGGACAACCAAATGGCTGGATAACTAAGGATGGGTTCTTGAAATGGTTAACCTTATTTCAGGAACGAGTCAAATCAGATGAGAAAAGTCCTGTCCTGTTAATTGTAGATGGCCATGGTAGCCACAAAGATTTAGATGTCATTGTATTTGCTAAAGAACATCATATTCACATGATTAGCCTTCCTCCACACACATCACACAAACTGCAACCGTTAGACAGGGCCATCATGAAGCCTTTCAAAAATGCATATAACGAAGCATGTTCTTTGTGGATGAGAAGGTATCCTTTGATGAAAATAGCTCTCAAAGACATTGCTGGCTTAGTAAATGAAGCGTTCTTGAAAATATGCCGAATGGAACTGGCAAAATCAGGGTTTGCCTGTACAGGAATAAGTCCATTAAAACCCTAACATATTTACCGATCTGGATTTTCAGGCTTCATTGTTCTCTCAGATGGATACGGATAGCCAACCAGAGAATGCTTCCGGACCAGAAACATCAAAATCCTTGTGCCAACCCGAACAGTCTAGTTTTCTAGATTTAAGTGTTCCTGGCACATCAGCCAAGTCACCCAATGTCTTGGAAGCTATCTCACCTCTCCCCAGCAGCTCAAATTCAAAGTTTAAGATTAGAAAAGGAAGAGCTGAAAAAAGTGAAATTCTTACCTCAACACCTTACAAGTCTCAAATTGAAACACGCCGAGCATTAGTCGAAGAAAAAAAGATGCAAGCAAAAGAGAGGAAAAGGAAAAGGGAAGAAAAAATTATTTTAAACGATAAAAACAAAAAAGGAAAACGACTACTGATCGGAAGAAATATTGTAAAGAAAGGTAGAGTTCTTGAAGAAACGCCAAAAGTTGTGTCAACCAAGCGAACTTTAAATTTTGATGGGGTCTCTAGGAACGACAACAGAAACAGTGACACAAACTGCATTATTTTTGGTGAAAATTTCAATGAAGACTGGATTCAGTGCAGTACTTGCAAAGGATGGGCTCACGAAAACTGTGCTGATCTTGAGGGAAGTGACCTATTTTACATATGTGACACATGTAAGAATAAGAAATGAACATTCATTATTCTGTTTACTCTTTTGTTAGCCAAAATTAGGCAGTCTAATTTCTGTAATTTTTCTTAATTTTCATGCAAGATACAGATTATGTAATAAAATGTGTTTAAAAAATTATTTCATGTGTGCATTCTTAAAGAATCCTCGTCCGATACCACCAGACAACCAATGTCCGATACCACCAGACGCATTTTAAATCATAGGAAAATACAAGATCTATGAAAATGAATTGCCAGTTTTATATTTATTGTCTTGGTAAAAATCCCGTTATGTGTTATTTAAGAAACAAGTAAAAGTTTTATAAAACATTAAAAAAAGTAGATAACATAAATATTAAGTTATTAATTTTGAAAAACGCTAAGGTGGCCGATACCAGCGGACTATCCCCTATATTCTTTAAGTTGGGTTTAATGGAATTATTCAAATGATCAAACCAATCAGTACAAAATGATATTGTATGCGTTAGGATAGCTAGGCTAAGATGTTAATATGATACATGTTAAAATCTCTATTGGGTGTACTAAGTTTGTATATACATTTATTTATTCTGCTATTTCCTCACTGCCACCATGGAAAACCAATGTAAAAATGAGTTTAATGGCTCTAACTCTCAGCCATACTCCATGGAGTGAGATGCACTATCATTATACTCAGTGTTTCTCATATTGAAATGAAGCTTCGTGCAAACTTTTAGACCATTTTTGAGATTTCGTGCAAACAGACAAAAAATAAAAATGTAAGCACCTCGAGTAGTAGGCATCGCTAACGCTCAGGTAACACGAATTCAGAATTACTTTGTATGCCGCAGAATAACAAAGGCGTGTTTATTAAACGCTAGATTGGATTGTTAATATGAAACAAACTCTCTTGTTGTTATTACACTATGTAACTGAGTTTTCAAACGTGTATTGAAACCAGAGAGAAATATATTATAGCTAATGTAAGTAGATAAGGCTGAACGTTCTTACATTTATAAAATTTACTTAAATGTTATTACTGAAAGTAAATGGTTTATGCTCCCGTATGAACAATATCACAGTCTTTTGTATTATATGTTTAATACGTGTCTTAATAGATTAGTACAATCTTTTTAATCGTTGTTCAGTATAATATTATAAATTTAAAACATATAAGTTTAAATATAAATATAGTAAGTTAAGAAAAGGTTTTGTTATCAATTTATAATACATATCTTAGAATTTAAAAAAAACCTTTTCTATTCCACGCTTTATAATTACATATGTTTTTACTAAATCATTATTAAATAGAAATTTAAATAGAAGAGATCCCTTAGTCAAAAACTAAAGTTTTCATTAACCAGCGAACAGAAAAACTCGGTCAGCTGTATAAAAGTTTTGGGTAACCACAAAAGAACAGTACAAAGTAACAATCAGACTAATTCCATTTTACAATTCACAATTTTCTTTAATTTGAATATTTTTAACTAATACTGCTAACTTATACTAGTAATACTGATAACTGGTAATGGTAGTAATGTCTTTGAGGCATGTTGCAACTAAACATTGAAAGTGTAGAAAATCATGTAAGGCAGAGTAAATTTTCCAAGATATAATAATGTCTTTCATGTATCTAGAAAATTCAACAAACTGCTTGTTTACACTCTCTGCTTGGCACTCTCTGGAGGCGCTTTGTACATGTGATGTGAAGAAACACATAAAGCGACAAATATAAAGTAGGTTTACAAAGAGCTGTGTCGTTATGTATGTTTCTGTAGTTTGTTTCTAACGTCAACGTTAGTATATTATAGATATATAATAATTTTAAAATATCACATATAGTTTCATTTGAAATTTAAACGCTTATGACAACGTTTATCAACATTTTTATTCTTTGATCAATTATGTGCAAATATATAAAGGGTTTCATAGCTTATGTATTAGATACGCAAAAGATTATACTTAAAATTATACAAATAAGAAAATAAGCTAAAGAGTTAATAATTAGGACCGTTAAAATTTATTTTATTCTTAGTATGTCTTGTTCCATAGTTGGTTTTGTTTTATTTCCTGATCAAGAAAATATATATCACAGATCAGAGATACCCACTTCTCTGTCAAAAGGGAGCTTTTACGGTTTTTATATTAGTCTGTAAATTTATAATACCAGTTTTTTAATATTTAAGAACATTTAGAGATCGAATTAGTACATTTGTTCAAAATAACAGTCCAGCGAAATTTAAATTATCATAGTTCTTGTCGAATGCTTCAGAGGCACTTTTTGGAGTTACATTATGTCGTTGTTATGTTTTAGGACATTTTATTAGGTAGATTATTAGTATATAATTAATCGCTGAAATACAAAACTGGATGGAAACTTATGGTTATTGTTTAGACGACTATAAATGCAGTATAATCAATTTTAACATAACAAACAATGTTTGCATTTAAAATTTGGTTGAATTTGGCAGGTGCATTCAATTAATATTACACAACTTTCGAGACCTGGACGGCATTTTCGCTACTTTAAAGACCGATGGGGCGTAATGCGGGGGAATTTTCGAAATAAAAATAGGCTTATATTCATACCAGGAACTGTAAGAATAGGTATGTAAAATTTTAGTAAAATCGTTTAAGTAGTTTATGCGTGAAAACAAAACAAAGGAATTTTCGCTTTTATAATATTATTAAGATAATATTTAAACATAAATTGTTTTCGATTTTAATTTACACTGTAAACCTTAAGTTTAATCAAAATTATGTTAGTAAAACAGTTCAAAAACAACATTCAAAACATTAAACATAATATTACCATTCAATTAAATCATCTATAAGCTAAGAATAAATGAACAAAACTTCAAAGGGTTATGAATTATATTGCCAAAAGTGTTGTGGGTGAAACGCATCAAAATTTAAAAGTCCGAATGTCAAATTCAAGAATCAAGCAGAGAAATGATAAAGCTGAAGCCATTAGGCGATATTTGTGGGTATCAGTCAATATCTTTGGCTTTCTACACCATGCGCGATCGACTATTTATCCTCACCGCAAACCTGCCAGGTGTCTGGCCGTCGTAGCATGAGTTCTGTGTTTAAAAAACGGACCTTTTAGTAAAGAGAAAAAATATAAATAAGTTTCAAATAGTTTTGAAATCATCTGTACAAGCCTGCCGGCCCTTTTTGTCATTTACCAATTTTCACTGTCTTTCTCAAATCAGCATTTATTTATCTTGGAAACTTTTGGGGAAAGTACACGAATTAAATTTTTAGACAATATTTTTTTTAAGGAGAGGCTGATCCCCTTTTATGCCTTACTGTGTCCGTCTTCATGGGTCGATACAGTAAAAGGTCGATGGTATTGATAAAAATTGCAACGGCCACAGACAGGATTTGAACCTGCGCTATCTCTCACTCAGACCCAAAGTCCAACGTCTTTGATCGCTCGGCCATCGGCACTCCAAAAATTGAAATATTATTTAAAATATCAGATATATCATACCCAAGGAACTTTAGCAGTAATTGCTATGACTTTTAAGAAATAATTCAAGTGTTTCTTTGTCTTAAAGAAAATTTAAAAAGATTGAGATCTTTTAATTATCAATCAGAATTACCGAAAAGTTATTAAATCCAAATACCCCACGTACTCCGAATACTAGTTCTCTAATGAACTCCGATACCAATTATAATGTAACATTTTTGTACTTATTTGTGATTTAGGATTTTTGTTTATATTGTTATTTTGTGTTTAGTATTTATTTTGATTTACTAGCATCAAGATTTTAAATGAAATTGACTATAATAATAGGATGGTTGCCAATCAGTACACAACCACACTAATCTAATCCCATGGCATTGTTCATGTATTTGCAGTGAGTGGGGTTGATTAATCCCATTATCGTAATCAACAAGGATTCACCAGCAACTCTGGTTGTTACAACTCGCTACTTGATATTCTCAACTCGATGTTATTGCTGCACCTTAAATATTACTGTAATTTGTCAGTGTACACTGGAGAGTTCAACATTATCCTTTCCTAACGAGGTCAGACTTTTACTTGTCTCACATAAAACTATTACATTTAGGTAAATCTTGTTGCGTTATTTAAAGTTTCATTTACTTTACTTAACTTACTACTGTTACTATATTTAAAAAAAAATTCTTTCCTTGATTTATTTTACTTTCAAATTTGTATCGATATTGATATTCATTACTATTCCATATACAAATTCATTAGCATTATTGCATTAGCATTCGTTTGTGTATAATTTTTTATTAAGTGCATGTTTATAGAGTTAGTGAAGTTGACAGACAACATGGTGGTTGTGAATCCTGACTTAGGCGTGCCACAACACTTTGGTAAGATTTGTTTATTTTAACCTAGTTTGTAATTATGTATTAGGTAAGTTCTTTACCTGAAGAAGAGATCAGATTTCAGATCTCGAAACGTAGTGTTACTGATGTCTTGTTTCACTGAACGATGGCAAATGTCCGGAAAAATCCTGTTTCCTTCACATCTTACTGGTACTTAAATAGGACACCTAGCAATCTATATTAACTAGCTAGGGATACGTTCTCCACCTGCGGTCTTGGAACGTCAAGCCATGACCGCTGTCGTCGTCACGCTGCCGTCTCACCCAGTTTGATCAGTTCAGGAGTTGGGAGATACTGGCGTCTTCGCAGCATTTCGGGAGGAGGAGGTTATCGCCGCTGGCCGATTTTTCCGTAACAGAAGAGAGCCCGGGCCTGATAGCATACCCTCTGAGGTCCTTATGCTCATCACGGAGGTAAATCCAAGGATTCTCCAGGACCTTTTCAATGCGTGTTTCTCAGATGGTGTCTTTTTCTCTGCATGGAAGGTTGCCCGCCTAGTCTTGATCTTCAAGGCTAATGCTGCACTGGTAACTCCTTCATTTCGCCCCTTGTGTATACTCGACACGGCAGAAAAGGTGATAGAGAAGTTCATTCGTGTCGAACTGGTCGGAGAGATTGCTTCTGCGGGTGACTTGTCACCACAGTAGCACGGTTTCTGATCCGGCCACTTTACCATCGACGCCATCTAGGAGGTAGTGCAGGCAGTGCGGAGGGTGGGAGGATCACAGCCATTGAAACACAGCTCGTCACACTTAATGTGAAAAACTATTTTAGTTATGCCAGGAGAAGCGAAATGCTGGGGCGCTAAAGCCCACGTTCCACTTTCCTATTAATCTCCCGAGAATTATCGAATCGTACTTGACGGGTCGTATCCTGCTGTATGATACTACCGACGGTCAGCAAACACCGCTTGTTGATGTTGTCAGTTCAATCTGTTCAGTCTGTACGGAAGTGAGGTCTCGGCCCACATCTTGGAGAAACATGTTTACCAAATCCGGCTCTCCCGAGTCCAGCGTCGAGGAGCCCTACGAGTCGCATGGGCTTACCGTATGGTTTCCGAATCAGCAGTGATGGGGGATCGCTGATGTCTTTCCCATCTACCATCTTGTGATGGAGAGACAAGCGATCTACCACCACTTGGATTGGAAAGCCGAGTCAAGGGGACGTTGGTTCTTCAGACTCATCCCGAACATTCGGCTATGGATGGAACGGCAGTACGCTAAGGTTGAATATTTTTCTCCTGACATTTCGCAGCACAAGTTTTTCGAATCAGCAAGTCTCTGCTGAGATCGGTTTCGCAGTCGCACAAGAGATCATCGTTGGAGCTATGCTCCAGGGAGAGGACACATGGAACTGTGTGAAGCACTATGTCCAGTCTGTACTTCGAGCGAAAAAGGCCGATCTCTGTCGGCCCTGACTTTCTGATTCCAACGATAAGGAAAGCCCTAGTGGCGTAAATTCACAGGCTTCGCCTAAAGTAATGGGCTAAACAGTTCCAGGTTAGTCTCCTCATTGATGAGGGGACTTTAGCCCGTAGTCCATGAGACAATGAGTCTGCGGAATTCGAGCACTATTAAGCCTTTCATTGTGTGCTAAAGGCATTTTAACCTCTTTTCAACCACCCAAAAATGTTATATTAACTATCTTTAGTTTTTATCGTAGCAATTACTCTACAGACAAATGTGAGTTACAATAGTGTATGATAATACTTTAACCTATCAAATATATGTGTTTATTAATTCATTTATTAATTTCGGTAGGCAATAAACATACTATTGTTGTCAATCTTATTTTGTATATCTTTAACCGCATATGGATACCAATGGATTATTTAAGTACACAATAAATAGTATTTAACCATAATTTTACATCTAGGTTTTTGCAAGACATATCTTCGAATTTTGTATCATCTTAGATTATATAAAACCCGAAAATATTCAAAGGCATTATACGCTAAAATATGTTTTACAAGTGTTTGGTATCAAAATTATTCACATACAAATCCGTATTGTAGGTATAGCTCTTAAATTGAAATTAAACTTGTAGGAGTTTGGAAAAAGGCTCCTTTTATTAATTGGTCAATTCACACGTTGTTACCTTACGAAATGAACTAAAAATATGAGTAATTTCAATTAAATATTAATGTGAGCCACATTTGAATAATAATATAAAAGATAACAAAAATATTAATCATTAAATGAGCTAAAAAATAGGAAACAATCTTAAAATAAAATCTGAAATATATACGATAGTTTCATACATGGCTATGAAACTAGGTGATTTATACCAAATCTATGATCTATTAAACCTTTTGTCCTCTTTTAAGGAAGTCGTTAGAATAAAACGTCTTTTAGAAAGGACATATATCTTGATACTTACGTTGTCTACATGAGGTTAAGTCGATGTATTGTAAGATTATTTTCAATTTGGTACTAAAATTTTTATATTCCTGGAGAAGAATTTAATTGCGGAATGCTATTAAATATTGCATATTATCCAATAATCTCAATGGTAATTTTTAGATTTAATAATGAATTGTATTCTACAAAAGGGATAGTACACCAGGATACATGTTTTAAATTTTTTTTAGGTGGATAATTATTGATAATTCTGAAACCTGAAACATTACCACAAGTTTTGTGATGATTTTATGTTCATTGATTTACATTTTAAACTGAAGAGACGGAACAGTAGAATCAAATAACGGTACGTTCTTTTATTAAATACGCTTTACTTTGTCCGAGCTTGTAAATCTAACAAAATCGAGTAAAAGGTATAATATAACTCTTGTTCTGAGGTATTGTTTTCAGTCTTTACGAGGAAAACATTTACTTGATTGAAACTCGTTCCGTACTTACAATAAATTTAGATTGTATGACAGCAATATATTGTTGTAACGACACGTGAAATTTTTATAGTTTTTTCATAAATAAAGATGTTTATTGTTTTATAAAAACGTTTCTGAATGGGGCATTAATTGCACAATTTCTATCCAACTGTTTATTTCCTTTCTACTGAGTATGTAGCTGAAAAACAAACGTCATTTCTGTCCTTACTTATGATCTTCTTCAAGTGAACGTCAACGTTAATACATTTTGCCTTTGCTGGAATACATTCAGCCATTTCTAGGTGCATTCACTACTGAACGTAAATAACGTATACGTCATATGTCATAAGAAATGTCCATAGTGTTAGTAGAATAGAATTCCACCTTTGGATTACGTCACCATCAGAAACCAACAAAGCAGTACAATTGATATATATTTAGCTGTGTTTGCTGATAGCTTTGTTTACGCCTCAAAGAAGGTCGTTAAAGCATGCAGGTGATAATGACCTTAGACACATATTTATGTTATATCAAACTACATGAACCGGATAACATTTTCTCTGAAATATCCGACAGCAACATCTCTTCTTCTTCTTACCCCTCTTCTAATCCTTTACTAGTATGTATTAAAATATATGGGATTTTTTTATTAGTTAGACTTAGTTAGAATAGTTACTTAGTTACATTTAGAGCATCTAGTAATTATGTTACTATTGTGAACTAAAAATTGGAACTATGTAAAAGATGACGATAAATCCATTACACATTCCTATAGTTACTGAATATATCAATTATTTGTACATTCAGTCTTAAAACTATGTAAATAGCCAGTGTATCTTAATTAGACCCCAATAGAATGTAGTAATTTATACTCTATATAATATTTATATTATTATATTTTTTACTCCAAAAATTTATCTCTGTATTAATATGTATATCAGTAAAGTGTAAGAACTATTCAAGACCCATCAAGGATCACTTCTGGCTGGTTTATACCTTCCAGTTGAACCTACCACTGGGCACAGCAGAAACTGAAGTGTGGCACCCTTATGGATGTCCAGGAGCGGCACATCACTAACCGCAACTGTCGAGATTCTAGGATGCAAGAGTAATTTGATGGGTCTATTCTACTGCCGAAATTATTGTTGGAGTTGATGGGGTTCGTTTCCTAACTATTAGAGGTTCTTGCTAGCCTGAACAAGGGTGTGCCCCTGCCTGCTTTGACTTTGGGACGCTGGTTCAGAGCTAGCCTCCCCTTCTTCCGGGAGGACATGACTGAGATTAGTGCCCTAATTCATCCTCATGGATCTCGAAAGGAGGCGGCCCCTACCCTACCTATCCTGAACATCCTGTCACTTCGGAATCAGCTCTAAAGCTCTAAAGATTTATGAATTTTATATCTAAACGAAAGAATCAAAGAAACAAAGCCAAATAGAATTTACCTCAAACACGATTAATGTAGTTGTAGCACTCATGCGTAACTACTAAGACAGATATGGTAGTCTCTAACTACTAAGACAGATATGGTAGTCTCTAAATACTAAGACAGATATGTTATTCTCTAACTACTAAGACAGATATGGTAGTCTCTACATTATACATATTATAGCATGTCAGTTTTCTCATCAGTATTCTCAATCACTATGCACTAAAACCCAAGTGGCACGTGTTTGTGGAACTATATTATATGCTGTATGGTCAATCAATTGTCTATTAACACACAATTAACCCTTCTAAAACGAGGCAATACACTGCATTTCAATTCAACTATGTAATAAAAACTTTACATGTTTCCTTTAATAATATTTTACTGCAAAAGTGTGCAAAATCTTTTCTAAAAGTTTAAAGGTCATGTCAGTACTATTATATAATACAACCCGTGTATTTAAATAATTATTTTTAATTAAACTTGTTAGAATTTATAAATTAGTATATAATAAGATTATACCCAATACATAACACTTAATCATTGCCAAACATAATAAATAACAGTAGATCGTTGAGTATCATTATAAGGGAATATGTCAAAAAGTGGATTTTTATTTCCGATCACAACAAAGATAAAAACATGGGTAGTTCAAATTTTGTATAAACAGAAAGAATTTTCTTATTGAGTTATCAACTTGTAATAGGGTATGTTCAAATAATGTTGAATAAAATATTTATCTATTTTATATATGAAAGAAAATTTATTTTAAATTTAACCTCTCTACATCAATAGTCCTGTAAGACATACTTTCAGAGCCCAGGCATACTGTTCCTGCGCTACTGAACAGCCTTGATGGATAAAGGATTAAAATGTAATACATCCAAGATGAAGTTGGTCAACTTTTGTTTGCCCCGATCATTATCACTGCTAAAACATGAAGTTGAGATACTGTTAACACTAGAGTTGAATAAGAAAATAAAAAAGCAGTATTTTTATTATTAAATTATGTAGTTGAAGTTTAACTCAAATAAAATATAAAATATCTACGCTTTGTTTTCGTTGTAATCTAAACTCAAATACCAGCCTGAATGTATTTTGCAGATAAAATAAGTTCCTCTTTAGAAAGCAGTATTCCAGTAAATTTGTCAGCGACCATGAGATTTGGTGAGAATTTTAAATGAATTTAATAATAGTTCTTGATCTGCATTGGTTAGATACAATAGTTTTAAAGTGAGACACTAAGCATTGTTATTACACATACTAGTTTTATCTGTGTTATGAATATGATGCTTGTTGTATAAAGTCCAGTTTTAGTTTATTTACTTCTTTAGTATTAATTTAGAACACTCTGTAATTCTGAAGCGGTGTAACAGAGTAAGAAAATTGTGAATGTAATATTTTGTGTAAACAGTTTCAAAAATGGTTTATTATGATGACAGTGTTGATTTAACGGTGTTTGCGACAGTTGCAACGCTTGCAGTGGAATCACAAGGTCTTAATTTAATTTTAGTTTCATTCCATTTTACTGCTTTCGACGAATAACCTGGAATTAAAACTTGTTCTACCCTCCCGGTACTTTTCAAGTTGACCTCACACAAACAGTTACCCTTTATTTACTGTTAAGTAAGTAAGTGAAGTATCTCTGTGAAGTTTCATGTACACGTTAGCTTTTTTATACCATTCCATAACATCAGCTGTTATCAATACAATGAGGTATCCCCACTCTACAGAAGCTTTCTACAGAAAATGTCGGTTATCAGGTTTTGCATAAGAATAAGTGTTTTAGTGTAAGCAAAAGTATAATAATGCACAGTCTACACCACTCCACCCTGTTCTACCCGCTGCGGGTTTTAACTGAGACCTCAAGTTACGCCTTTTGTTATACACTATATTTAATATTAATAATCAAATTTACAGTGGTATAAACAGAGGGCTTTAAATAAAAATTTAATAAAAAGGTTTAGCTATTTTTATCGTGGCTCTTTTCAAAAACAATGGTCAAAAGACGTGTGGTAATTTTAGAATACTTATTTGTTCATACAAGAAATTTTAAATCTATGGTGACGTTTTGGGCCTACATTCTTACGTTATAAAATAGTCCGATTGTAAACTAGACTATATAAATTTGAGAATTAGTCATTGGTAGATATACTTTTTATGTACAGTGTAAACCTGAAACATAAAAATTGGTAATATTTTACATTTTTTAAATATTGGGATACCTTACATACCTATACTGGTAACACTTTAAAACTTAAACAATACATTCATATTGTAATCATAAAATTCTGATAAAATGTAAAGGAATTTGATAAAAATAAATAACACTGTTTGCTGTATTATAAAATTTTTGAAATATAAAAATTGTTTTCAACGTTCATTAGTAATATTTTGCCTAAATAATTCCAATAATTAACTGCTATACCTTCAGACGGATTTGATTAAACAACACTCTAAAAACTTCCAAGTACTTCAGGCTGGATTATATTGCAAACAAACAGAACAAAATTAGAATATTTAAGTCAGAGATGTAGTTTCTCGTTTTGTCAAAACTATTGCTAGGAAAGAAAAATACAACTTTTGTAATTATAATTCTACTTTGGTGTTGACTTACACCAGCCCGTTATCGTACTGTGACATTGTTTATAGCGGACAGATTGTACAAGCTCTATCTTGGGAATTATAGATTTCAATTATGAATCAGGTAACTCTTTTCTTCTAATTTAGAATGATTTTCATTAATATAATAGCCGCCATTCTATCAAACTATCCAAAAATCTGCCAAAAATGATTGAGTAATTAACATAATTTAAATAGTGTTTTATTTAATTTGCTTTTTGCCCTTTCTTTCTCATGTCAACAGCAATAAAATAACGTCAGATAACAGTCTTCAGGACAAATTAAAACATTAAAGACGGTCACAATAGTTGTGATCACAAAACGATCTTCATATAATATAGTAGCTTGTAGAACCATCAATAAGACATTATAATATTTAGCATTTGACGGTACAAACATTCTTGGTCAAAAATCTCGTTATTTTATAAATCATCTCTCTGAAATGTGAACAGGTGTTCTTTATTGTCACCGTTAGTTACAAGCGCTTTAGTAAAATCACTAAGTAAATTTCAAGTAATACATTCGTAATAAAACTCTCATTTTATATTATATTTTGACTCTTTGATTTTTAATTTTTATCTGGTTTGAGAGCAGTGATTTTGGGACCTTTAATCGAGAGTGCGACTACTGTTTGTCCTTGTCAACCCAAGTTTTTCCTTAAATTTAAAAGACACCAGTTAAAAAAATATACTAAGTTATCTCTAGCACGTTTATATTAAGAGTTTAAAGCACAGATGGATATACACATAAACAGATAGAAAATGTTTGGCCTTTTGCTCCAAAAATTAATTTAGAGGGTTCCTTAGTGGACCATCAGGAACCTTTGCACAAAGTTTCAGGTCTCTGACATCTTTCTATCAAGAGTTATCGGTCAGATGGACAGACACAAAGTTAAACGGACTAATGTTCGAACATTACTTTCCAAAACCAATAGGATTCTTCACTGGACCAAAAGAAACCTTTGTGCAAACTTCCAAATCTCTAAGAAATTTCTATCAAGATTTATCGCAGATGGACAGACATACAGTTAAACGGACTAATGTTCGAACATTACTTTCCAAAATCAATAGGATTCTTCACTGGACCAGTAGAAACCTTAGTGCAAAATTTAAAATCTCTAAGATCTTTCTATCAAGAGCTATCAGGCGAGTAAGCATACTGCCAGATTGACCGTAAATGTTACGGTTTCAAATTGGGTCCTTACTGGTGATAAAATAACTCCTCACACTTGACAGTGATTTTGAATGGAGAAAGAAATTCAATCAGTCTTGTAGCTCAAATAAGGCAAAGCTTCTGTTTATTGGTCTGAAGGGCAGAAAGCAATGTATATAATCCTAAAAGTTATTTTCAGTGCTTCCGGGATGATAGGTTAACTGGATATTAAGGAAATTATTCAGCTACTACTGCTGAGACGCAATGTGCAAAAATTTAATCAGCTTGTAACTTTCTAGAATAATTGTACACGGATTCATATAGAATTTAACAGTTTGTTTTTACCTAAATACATCTGGTTTTAAGATATACGAGTATTCAAAATAAATATGCCTATTGTAATCATCCACGTGACATCCAGGGGATCTTTCGAATTTTCTCTAATCAGGTCCTCCAGAACCCAAAACTACTAAAATCTGAGCATTTATTATAATTTCAATAAAGATTGAATCACAAAAAATACCTACTCCGCTGGGACTCGAATCCTGGATATCTTACTTGCCGGGTGAGTGTGCTACCACTACATCACTGACCTTACTTTTACAACTGATTTATTTTGTATTCGCCCTTTTTTGTTGAATTCGATTCCCGTCGGAGTAAGTTCTTTTTGTGACTCATTCTTTATTGATATAAAATTAAGCTTTTTCCTTATGATAAAATAAATTAGTGAATTTTAAACATCTCATTATACATAGCTATATGCGGTAAGTTCTATCTCTTAAGGCTAATATATTTTAAGTATATGCTGGAGTAAAGTTTAAGGTAGGTTTCAAAATTAAATTTTGTGTTTGCTTTTGCTAATAAAGAAAAAAAATAAAAAAATATAATAATTAATTTTAACCTTAATGTGCATTTTGTTTATAAATTATTAAACCAATTGAGGCAAACATCCTGATCGTTTTGACACAATTATAAAATGGGAAAATAGTCAAACTAAATCAACCATATGACAAAGATTTAAGATATAATAGTTTGTTTGAGGGCCAAATAGATTTAATCGAAGATGGGTCTTGATCCAGTGAACCGAGTATCTTTCGTTTTTGCTAAGAAACTTATGAAATTTGCTTTGTTTAAATTATTTAGTAATGGACTTTAATACATATATTCTTGTGGTAATTTATGTTTATAACTTTGCTTTAACTATCTCTTATACAGTACAGTATATTAGAAGTTTAAGGCATTTTTGTAAATATGCGATTGCTACTAATAAGTAAGTTATTCGTTTTCATGTAATCATACTGTATTTAATTTTTCAACGGCACCAAAACACACCTGTGAAGCCCTTATTATAGCAAATTATTAAAATTCAATGAAACGAAACGAAACTACACGCATGTTTATTATTTCTTAATTGTTTACTGGATAACAAAATTAATAAGTGAACACAATATGTTCAATTATATATTATATAACTGGGGTTCAGATTGTGGTGTTTATTAAATTTCTTTTGGGTTATTTAAAATAAGTCATTCAAAATTAATACAACAATGTAATACTTTTCTTCACGCTTTGTTGAATAACGGCGTCTTTTTGATATTATTAAATGTGTTAAGACGGAGTTTACAATAAATGCAGTTTTAATACTTTTTTCCTAATATTTTTTACTGGGGAAATGTGTTTTTTAATGATTAAATTAATTTATAAAACGTATTCGCAGTAAACCTAACTCCTAATTTAACACACCGTGTTGTCAACTTCATCGTGTAATTTTATGGTGATTTGTCAAAGAAGTACTCTCAGAGTATTGTAACCATACAATGTGAAAATAAATTTCATATGTGCAAGATCAAAATTTTAAAAAAATACTCGTTTTGTTTCCAGTATTCTTGTTTTATGATAAATTACAGTAGAAAGCTGTAATAATGCAAAGAACCTGAGTATAATGATTATTCTCTCTTTTTCATACATTTTTTTGCAAATGACCAATTCCAGGACAATTAATTTCACTAAAACCTACTACTTTTTATCTACTTATGCTTTAGGAAAATTATTACTTATGGGAAAATGTTATAGACAATGAAATATCTCGTATGTGTCTTTATGGTCCAACACTTAGAGATACGAACGCACAATGAAGAACTCCTAGTGCTATTTCATTTTAAAGGATTAACTAAAGATATTATTGCCAAAATAATAGTACAAGAAAATAAAACCTTGACAAGATTCTTCTCCTCTTGAAAGTTGAAAAGAGGCAAGTAATTCGTAAATAAATTTAATAATAATATTGATTTATTAGTAATTATAATTTAGAGTGAAAATGTTTTAAGTTAGATACGGTTTTTTTAATTGCAATTAATTTATAATATTGTGTTATATTATGCCTCAAATTATAGGTATCAATATTGTCGTATCATTAAAATAAACAATGATAGACATAATGTTCAAAGCGGTGCTGACTTAACGAGATCTACTGACTCGCCGTTTATGGTAATCATTGTGTATTATAACACAATATAATGTTCACGGTTCAAAGTACTTTGCTTTATGAATACTTAATAACTTTGAGTGCTCGCACAGTAAAGGAGCACGGACTAATGGGCGAGAATGAATATTTGACCCTCAGAAAGGAGTTTTGCGAGAGTATGGCACCGCTTCAGGTTATCGTAGGAGAGCATATGAGCATATATTTCGTTTCCCTTGGCGGCATTTAAAATTAATTAACAAATATCTCAAAATCCGTTAGTCTTACAACATTATAAATATAATAATATTTCATTATTCACTTACATAACTAGCTGTCATGTATCCTATTTATTTAAATTGGTTAAAAAATAAATTAGCTATTTTTAGTGTTGGGTAAATATTCTTTGTTAATTTTACAAACATAAATTTTAGACGAGATAGATTTTAATCGATAGAATCTATGCTGTGCTAACAGTAAACTAAATATTATCTTTTTTTATAAAACAGCAAACGCTCATAACCCTAAAATTACGTTTTCAAAAAAAGTTAGTGAAATAAATATAAAATAAATTAGTTAGTGTGATAAATTAGTTCATGAAATGTTGTTGAAAAAGTTACAATTGGAATTTGATTTCATTTTTCTGAAAATGATAATAAAACAAAATTTATAATATAATATACAGTGACATAGTACATTTAATTGTATTTTATTACTATAGTTATAAATTGACAGTTAAATATATAAATTATAGTCGCTATGACAATAACTCCTGCAAATAAATTATTTCAGTGTAAAATTAATCACCAAACTGTAAGTGAGACGCGATACAGACATAAAAATATACAGTTCACTTGTGCTGAAAGAAATACACGGTGGAATAATTTGAACTGAAGTTCTCTCACCAACTGCTTTGTCTATACAACAATATTTTAAATTAAAACTACATCGCTTATTATAGTTAATGCAATCAAAACTATCAAAGTGTACTATTTCTAATTATTCCACTCTGTGACTACTTAACCTGTAACAGGTTTCAGGGGGTATGTTCAGTCTACAAGCAGAATGTTTACATCACTTTATTATCTGCGCTGATATGGGTTATACTAGCTGGTATATTAACAGTTAATCTTCATTTGAAAAAAACATTCATAAAATTTAAATTTAATAAACATTTGTATAAAAAATGGGTTGGTGGAGAGTAGAAATAACAGATATTCTGTATGACACTGTGATCACGTATTCACCTTACATACACACGCAAGGTATAGAACTGATTTTCTCCACGGGACTGCCTAGGGTTGGTGTTGAACAATACTCAGAACACAAGTCACTACACCTACTACAGGTTAAAATACAAACGTTACAAAAAGAAGGAATTAAAACTAGGTTGTATTCCTGTGACAACGCAACGAAAATTCCACCAAAAGGGGAAGTACATAAAAAAGATATTATGTGATCAAACTTGAATTGCAGCGGAAGCGAAGGTGCAAAGCTGCATACATGATAATGAGAAAGGACTAACCATAGATTACCAAGCTCAGTAGGAGAGTAAAGCTCAAGCGAAAATTCCGCTCGGCTGCTGGGGATACTACCGGCTACAATACAAACCGAGAGGAATCGGGGTATTTCCAGTTCAGAACATAGCGTGATCTCGGACCAGTCAGATGCTATAAAGTAGATCAGTTGATCACTGTAATTTGCATTCTGTACCTAGTGGGTTAGGGTTAGGGTAATTGAAAATACAAAATTTAAATATTACAATATATAAATTTATCTAAATCTTGATACTTCCTGCGGATAGACAGTCTATAATTCACCAAGAAAATAAGTGTTTACATCCCCCAGCCGACAAAAGACATGCTGAGAGATAGGCCTGAATGACAACCAAGTTTCATGGATGGACATCTACGATCATTAACTCATTTTCTGTGAGGAAATAAATCTTTATAAGAAGATGTTTTGGCTTAGTTCTACAATAGGATTCACCTGAAATGCAGTTGACGGAGGAGACTATTTGGTGCGTGACCTTGGAGCAGCCAACGAGTGTTGAGCGACATTGCCAAACTTGTTCCCCGATGACACAAGTGTTTCTTGTCGGACGGCAGTTGATATGTCATGTGGCAACGTCGCGCGGGCATGTCCACTTTACTAGTCACCACCAACTGCACACTTTCGTGACTCCTACTTTAGTGAAAACTTTTACATTAATTTATGGCTAACGATGATGGCAGTGAGAAAAATAATAGGTGAATAAATTTGTAAGCAGACTGAGCTCAATTATATCAAATTTTTATTTTAAAATGTGGTAAGAATTTCATAACATTATATTATCCTCTAAATACTTCTCTGTTATTTATTAATGTCTCATAACTGGTAAACCTTATAAAAGTGTATATTGTGACAGAGCATACGGTAATTTGTAATATGTATACAAAGTAGGAGTTCGCCAGACCACATGTTACGTAACAGTCTTCGCTGAAATTTCATGTAAAATCTCGAGTCAATATATCATTTCATTATGTCACATATGTTACTGTCACATGTTAAAATTCATATCATTAATCTCAGCCTTGTCTCATTGGAAGCCATTGGAGCGAGATCAGTACCAGTATATTATATATTCTACCAGCCTTATGTCTTGAATAGCAAAACCCTAAACACGTAGGGAGTCTCACCACCTCCAACAAACATCTCCCGTAGTAATAGACTAGACCTATCGATCTATCCTTGCACTCCAATATCTCGTCATTTGCTTTGCCGCTCCTGGACATCCATACGGTTTACCAGACACATCTGTTTTTGCTGTACCGAGTATTTTCAACAGGTAGCCAGAAGTGACCCTGATGGGGTTCGTTGAACATCAGACTATTAACTTTAAATGAAAGTTGATTTAAAGCACTGCAGCATGGTAAACTATCTTGATTGTAACAAATCAAAATATAATTAGATATAAATATTTTGCATTAACAGTTTAAAAATTGAGTTACTATGTCGGCAATTCAATATGATTTTTATTTTGTCACGAATTGGATTACGACGCGGTTACGAAGGGATAAACTAGTTACGAGTTGAGCGGAAATTACACATTCTTAATTTAATTTTTATTCCATTCCATTTCCCGTTATCGACAATTAAACTAGCATTGTGTCGTTTTCAACGTTTCTGGAACCTTTTGTGTCTATAACAATCGATTTTCAAAGTCGCGATGGTTACAATCGATAGCCCGATACCAATGTTGGTTTTCCTGATTGTGTTTTTCTTTGACATCAAACAGACGAGTAATAAAAATCTGAGTCAATTGCGTGTTAAAAATTATCATTTTATTGTTCCTTGAAATAATTCGAGAACATTTGCTAAAAAGCGTATAGTAAGACAGTAAGACTGCCTCTCACCTTTTGAGCCAAAATCAATAGGGGTCTTCCTAGGGTGAAGATGAACCAATGCACCAAGTTTGAAGTCTCTAAGACTGTTCTATCAGAAGTTATCGCACAGACGGGAAGACAAATGGACGAACGGTAGGTAGGTGGACTCGTGATTACTAGTCTAGTACCTGGAGGTTGACGTACAGAGACCCGAATATGACTTTGTCGTATTCCTAATTATGGCTTGCGGTCAATGATGTGGCAAACGTAATTCATACTAGAATTGTAGAATTTTCATTTTAAAAGAAACACACACAATGGGGCATTGTTGGATAGAAATTAAGATTCTAAATGTTTAACGTAAGTAAGTCTTACTAGCAAAGATTCAATTTTCGGTTGAGATATAAATGCATTAAAAGAATATAGACAAATATCCTTTATTTGGCAAAATTCTGTCTATGCACAAGGGGTTGGTCTGGCTATGCATGTATTATATATAAAAAATAAATAAATAAATATATATATATATATATATATATATATATATATTCAATGCTCTATATGCTACACAAAGTAAATTATTACACTTTTTGTAATAATAATAATTATATTAGTCACAAATAAACTTAATACGGCATGTACTACTACAAATTGTTCAGTTTTCTTTTAATATTAATACCAAAATTAATGGAAAGTTAAAGCCTTTACATAAATTTGCATTGGTAACACTAATAATAATAATAAATAATAAATTTGCAATAGTACAAACTAATAAAATAAATTTAAAAACAACCATAATGTTATCTGCTTTTGTCTACAGGAGTTTGTCATTATATTGAGATCCAGTAGGTTTATTATTTTTCAACTGATAGAAACTATGTAATCTATAGTTCTATACTGTCGTGCGATCAATAATTATTGTTAAATAATAAGTTTTTTCAATAACAGTAATTTGGAAAGATTGTATTATTATTTATTTGTGAATTAAAGAAATCTATATGATAGAGGTTTTTTAATTCACAAGAGTCTGCTTGTTTTAGTAAACTATAAGAAAAAAAACAGCAAATTATTCAAATGAGTAGTTAATAATTACCTTCTTAAAAATGTATAAACAAGTATTTAAGAATTCCATAAACATTTTACAGTGATGAAACAAGTAACTAAGATGAAGCGGAAGACATAAACAATGTAACGGAGTAAATGCAAGTACTTAAAGTACAGGGTGGGCCATAAGTCAGTTGTCAAAAATGCATTTGGTGCAATAATATACGAAACAAGCGAAAATACAAATACATTTATTTTACTATGTAGTACAAATACAATTTATTAATACAGGAAAACATGTAGTATTCAATGAACCTACAAAAGATGCTCAAAGTGGTCTCCATGCTGTTTTAAGCAAAGATTGCATCTTTTTAACAGATTTACAAATTCTGTCGCAAATGTTCCTGGACTGTAAGTTTTCAAATTCTGATTGGATTCGTTCCTTCAAATGCTCAACATTACGAATCTTGACTGAATAAACCTCATTTTTAGTATACCCCAGACTGAAAAATCCATCGGTGTTATATCTGGGGACCGTGGAGGCCATTCAATAGTACCCCGTCTGCCAGTCCATTCATTAAAGTTATTATTTAGAAAGTCTCTCAAAATAAGTCCATAATGGGAGGGTGCTCCATCTTGTTGCCATATCAACTTTTCCTTAACCGGCCGCAGATGTTCATAAAGTGGACTATTTTCCAGTTCTAACAACACCTCTTGAAGCATATCTAGGTAATTAAGAGAATTGACAGTACCGTCAAAAAATGAGGCCTGATTAGCCCACCGCTAAAAATACCAGCCCATACACTCACGCCAGGAGCGTTTAACTCTGTCTCCATCGTCAAATGGGGATTCGTAGAATCCCAGGAGACACAGTTGTGTCTGTTCACTCTGCCATTCACCTTAAAAGTTGCTTTATCGCTCGAAAGAATGCTTTTGTAAAAATTGGGATCGGCTTCTTGTCGGATTGTGTACAGCTCGCAGAATTCCACACGCCTGTCCGGATCATCTTCATTTAGGCCTTGGAGTAAAGTAGGCCTATATGGTCTCAAATGCAGCTGTTCCTGTATCCTTCGTAGGCTTGTTCTTGCTATTCCATACTCATTTGATGCTTTTCTTTGCGATTTAGTCGGTGATTGCACAAAACATTGCGCGACAACATTCAGATTCTCTTCTGTAGTAACAGACCTTGGCCTACCTGAACGAGGTAGCTCCTCTACCGACCCAGTCTCTTCAAATCTTAAATTTAATTTGCGAATACCTTGTCGAGATGGAGGCTGGATATTGGGAAAACTTTCCACCAACAAATCACAAACATCACTATAATTATGATCATGTTTCCACCATATTTGCAAAACAAACACACGCTGTTCTGTTGTTAATTTCCTATTCATACTTTCTCAGGTATCGACAATAAACAAACATAACCTCACTTAGTCAAGTTCACAACTAATACGCTAGGAAAAACAAAGTCTAAGGATTGCTAGTGACAACTGACTTATGGCCCACCCCGTAGTTAAAGCCGTTTCATATGCAGGAACGGTTTAAAACAGTGGATTTTTGGTAATTCTGAATTTGAAAACTAGAGGGATATCAGATTTACTTACTGGGTATCACACTCTAATCCCATATTAGCTAAAGCTGTTGACTCAAAGCTGGCACTAAAAGCTTAGGCTTATAAAGTTCTGCTTTCCAAATATACCTCTGAACGAGTAAACAACACAAAAGGTTTATTGTTTATCAAAGTATTGAAATTAGAGTATTTGTTTAGTGTTTATTCCTACCAGTACTTAGGATACAATACATCATTACACCACACCGCGTATAGCGTTAAAGGCTCTCAATAGGCTACATGCTAAATTTAAAGACTATAACCGATTTCACTCTCGACCTACTGTAAAGACATTTTTACAAAACAATTATACTATGTAGAAATAGAGTTCAATGTAAAATTAAAGTGTTCATTTAATCTTGTTTGAAATATCAAGCTAATTATAAATTCACATTTAGTTCATTAATTTACAGAGGTTTTATAGCAGTGTTTAAAATAAAAAAAAGTTCCGGTGAGGTGGTAAGGGTACTACGCATGAGTGCTTTGCAATCAGATCTTGTCACCAACTTTTGACATTGACTTTCACCCTATTACCTTTTTCTTTTATTTTTACATAAATAATATTTTTCGGAAATAAAATCTCATTTAATTGTATAAAATAGCTTGTTTACAAAAGTTAGCTATTTTCCCGTTGTCATAATGGTTATCCACAGAATAAATTAAAATAAAATGTTTAATGGTCAGCCAATTCACGTGGAGTTACATGCACGATCATGGAACTTAGTGTTGCTAATATATAAATGAAGTCTCATAAAAGATTTAAGCTCTGCAGGTCAGTTCATTTTTTGAGATATCGTGTGGACAGACAGATAGACAGACAGGCTAAAATAATATTTTCCAGCCCAAGAGTGATAAGGCTTCACTAACTAGCCAATTGGATGAAGGTATGTCAGAATTCTCATAAGTAATATCTAAAGTACCGAACTTTTAAGTGATAAAAACTATGTTAAAAATGTATAGATTGTTTACACTAACGAGCCTTCAAAACACATATATACACTGCATCTATACAGAGAACAGTTTCTACAAAACGTCACTTTGAGTTAGAATTTAATGCCGACTGGATCCAATGTTCTGGACTGAAATAAGTTAGCTTTATGCTTGTATAAATGAAGAAATGTATATTACGTATCAAATCATACATATAGTATGAACGATTTATAAATAATACTGCCTGGCGTAAAAATGTAAAACCTTATTTGTAGTATGACGGTTTTGTACATTATTTCGCTTATTTGATGTTGTCAAATTGTTATTAAAATCTTAAAGGAATGATAAAGAATAGACATCAGCATTGTATTGTAGTCTTGTAAACGCCATTATTTTTTATTATTTTACCAGTTACTAGGAGTTACACACTCAGTTTTGTACGCTTTGTACGTGTATCTCACAATCACCAATGGTTAGAGTGATCTATAATTCGGGGCCTTTAATCACTTTTAAATTACAGGAGAGGTGATTGTACAGTTTTGGCGCAAAGTAAGAAAAACTTACCCCACCTATTTACAGCTTCACTCTAGGGAAATGAAGATGACTGTTCTGCCGTGTGTTCCGAAGAGCGACCTCTCTCCTGAGTATCAGTCTATCGGCCAGATATTGCGGCTCTCCCAGGGTGAACACACGGTTAACCGGGCAGCAGGTCTGCACCCTGCACACGGCTTCCATTAGCATTAAATTGGCAGCATCTCAATAGGCTGATACATGCGTTTTTCTTCCTATGCTATAGACAAAACGTACGGAAGTGTTTTGCCGAATGCAGGGGAAGAGTAATAAAAAACAGGAAAAATCAAAGATTGAAAATTTTCTTCCTGTAGTAAAATACATTTATACCTGTACAAACCCCTTATGTCTTCTCAAAGCTTTCTGACAAACATACGTGACATGGTCAGTAAATGTAGTATTACTGTTTAGCATAACCTTAATGGTTTTGACAACACTGCTCACTTTCAATGTTGTGTCTAAAATCATAACGTCCATCTTCTCCTCCTGTAATCTTTGCGTTAGAGAAGTTCATGCCATGTAGAACACTGAACAGTTTTTTAAATTTAAATTGATACCATGTTTTACTGACCACTCACTTATACTCTCGAGATTATCGTTGATCATTCCAATAGCCGGGCGAAATTCCCCAGACTCATAGGATAGGAGAAGCTGACAACTGTCGGCATATGCATGTACACTGTTATTTTTCACGCAAGAGGAAAGATCCGCAGTGTATAATATGAACAAAATCGGACCCAAGTAGCTGCCTTGAGGAACTCCCCTAACTTTTTTTCTAACTGAAAGCTCATTCCTCAAAGCTTAAAATTCCGAGCTTATCAAGTAATAAGCTATGACTCAACAAAAGCTCTAGTATAATTCATTAATTATGCCCGTTAATGATACTTTTTTCCACTTTGAACGGAGCGACAACGCAGTCATGCACGAGTCTGTACCAAACATTACTTGGTGATTATATTCAACTATTTCTTAAATTTCGAAATCCTGAAATTGTGTGTATTTAGAGTATTACTGATATGGAATGTCGCCTCTTATGTAAATACATCGTTTTTTAATTACATACATAATACGATTGTACTCTATCTGTTTATAATTTAATTTATTCTGCCAATTTTAGTTTTCTATCATGGTTATCCACAAGACTAATATAAAAATATTGGATAACGCTCACCTCAATACCATAGAATCAAATGCACCATCATCGAACTCAATGTGGCTTATATAGAAATGATTTTTTTTCTTCAATGTCAAGCCCTCAGGTTATTTCGCTCTCGAGACATCGTGTGGACAATCACACAGAATTGAAATCTTTCCAGACATGCAACTACATTCCCCTTCGCTAGCGCTCAGACAATAAGTGCATGGCAAATCGTAAATAGTTGAGCTTCACTAAAATTTAAATTTAGAAAAAATTCATGAACAGAGAGTTTGATATGCCAAAAGAGGAATACCGCCTGACGTATTAATTTTTTGCGCATTATACACAGTGTTAGAAATTTCAAAGGAAGAGACGAGTTTCAAATCCTAATTTCGTGTCTATAATAAAGATAATTTAAATTTCGCTTATTTACTTTTAGGTCACAGTTTAGACTACGTTTGTCTAGTAAACATCCAGAATCTTATATTCACACAATACACTCAATCACAAACATTGCATGCAAGGCACAGTTATACATATTGATGAGCGCAACACAATCAATTAGCGATCTAATTAGGCTGACAACGTTTGCGAATGATCAAAATGCAGTAGTAGAGGTGACGTTGCATTGTCTTGACTACGTAATTTATCTAAGTGAAGTCACTTGAGATTTTATTTTGTGTATTGTTTTATCACACAAAATACACAGAATACACTTCCAAATATATTTTATTCTCAATAATAGAACTGATAGAGATAAAAATGTCTAACACATTTTGATGACATCTTCGTACTTCTGCTGACATAACCAGAATATATAACGCTGAACAAATTCAGTTTTGTTGTTATACCTAACAATTATTCCATTCATAGATGGTCTGTTCATAATATGCTTTGAAATCGTTTCATGTTTCATATTTCATGGCTTTTTTAGGATTACTTTTAACATATTAACACACTTTATGAACATATTGAACTAACCTTCTTATATAATGGCATATTTCATTAAAACCATCCTTGATTTATATTTGTATGATTACTGTGGTTACTGGTAGTGTAATAAAATATCTATGTACACTAAGTTTATGTAGGTATTTATACATTAAATATTAAATAACTGAAGTGAGAACCTTTTTCATCATTTTATAATTTTATTTTGACGGAGTATATTTATTTAGTATTTAAAACTTGTTGGTTAAGCGTTAGCGAACCTTTGTTATTCGTGGGACTATAAAAATACAGTTTATGTATGTTTTTTCTATCTCTTTGTCCGCACGATCTCGAAAACGAACTAATTTATTTTATAAATACTGAGTGCGATTATAATGAACGCTCTTACATGGGATTTAGTTGAGCGATAAAAAATATACTTTTACATAAGTTTTATGAATAACTAAGATGTCTACTAGGTACATTACCGCAGGTTTATACACTTTTGAAATTTTTAATCTAGCTGAGTAGCACTATATGACATTTTAACACGGGATGTACTGACAGATGTAAATAATTCATAGAGTAAAAAGAAAAAACAATATATTCAAATTACACGTCAAAAGTCATCTGATTTCAAACCACGTTGTAGAACTTTTCTTACCTCACCGAAACGTTTATTATTTAAATATTAGTGGGATACCTAATTTAATTATTAAAAATGAGAATTTATGGAAAAATCGTTGTTTAAAGATCGGGGCGGCTTTCACAAGATCTAAACACAATGAGATGTCCATTTCATATACGCGTCTCGTAATTCGGAACGTTATACTATATTAGCTTGCCCTTTAATCACTTCGTTTAATATCATTTATGAATTCCTAAATATTCCAAAATAAAGCAGTTCCATGTTTATATTTTAATGTAACAGTTCGTAAATAAACACAGTAGTTGCCAGGTTATTACTGTTGAGGTGGTTACACATATTTGATTGCTGTTAACCCACATTCTGTGCCTCCAAATATTCATTGTCACCAACAGTTTACCTGTTATAGATTAATAAATGCTTTTATACAAGAGATGAATGTAACCGTTACCTGTGGTTTTGCTCACAGTAACCTCTCACTGATTCATGAGCATTAAAATATACAGTTTAAAGCAACGCGTAGTAGAAGTGTTCATGATAAATATACATACTAGTCAGCTGCACATTCATTATAATGCTTGTTTTTTTTTTTAATTTTTAAATATATAGGATCCGATATTTTATGATATTTCATAATAAATGTAACAAAACGAACAATGATTAGGAGGCCCAATTGTTCTTCTATATTATACCCTCATGCAAAAATCAAAGTTCTGGCCTATAGTTTCTGTCTCAACTAGGCTAAAAGAAATCAAGGCTTATTTTTTTCTACGATAATCAAATTAATTCAAGGATTCGTAAGCTTAGAAAATTAATATTTGGAGTACATCCATATTTTTTAAGGCTTGCTTTAATCAATCGTACGAAACTCTTTTAATCATTTTTAAGAACCTCAGTCCACATTGTATTATTAAAATAACAAATTATGTATATTACTCATGTTAGTAAGATATGGGAAAATCAGTAATAACTCTTTGACATGAATATTATAAGTACAACAAATTTAAATTGAGAATTTTTGAAATCCCACTTTAAAGATGTAAACACTTGAAAAGTTGGCGCACATTACTTTCTATTATAAGTCTATGTTTGTTGGGTTTGGTTCATCATTAAAACTGAATAATACGAAATTAAGTAAAGTTATAATTTTTGCATAACATGTTAATTTTGTATTTGCAGTTTAATATTCATCATTTAAGAAATATCAACACAATGAGATGATTAACAAATTATTGTCCTCGAATTTTATCTGATTATTCAAGTTAATAGCATTAACTATGTAGACGTATAATAATATTACACTAGACAACTAGGGATTTAATTAGTGAATGAGTAAGAGATTAGTCAAATATTACTTGTAATATAAGAGATTCTCAGCTTACTGTATTTATTTTTATTCAAACATTACGTAATTTTTTGATTAATAGGTTCAGCCTTTGAGTATGATCACAGAAATGCATTAGCCTCTTTGTACCGAGATGAGCCCTTTGTTTAGGTCTCATACAAAGCGATAGATTACATTACGCCAAATGCTTTACTAAGAAGCCTGTCGTTTTGTAGAAACACGAGACTCTGTGAAATTAACTTTGTATATTAATTATATATAATAATATGATAATACTATTTAAGGAATCATGGAATACCTGAAGAATATAAAAGTATTTTCCTTGATATTAAACCACTTCGTGATTGTGAATTACATGCTCCCCCCCAAAAATCTTCCTTCAATTTTTGGAAAGGTAACTAGGCGTCAGTTTGGAAGTTCAGACTGCACCACGTCTGATAGTGGGGGTGATAAGAGCACGCATGCGTGAACAAGGGGTCGAGCACCGTACCACGTTCTGTATAGAGAGGAGGAGAAAGGTAAAATATTGGCTTATAACTATCCCACTAAATTTTATCAGTCAGATTTTATATTTTTTTTGAAAGAGGTTTCCTCATACACTTCATGATATTCCGTGCACGTCGATGGGCTTTTGTGAACAATTGACAATTTGAAACCCGTTGTAAAAATTTCATTGAATTATGTAATTAGTATTCAATTGTTTGAAGCTCAGTTTCATACATCTATCTCTACATTGCATAATACCTCACAAATAACAAACGTAATTGACTCTGTTGTGAGTTCAGTTCACTCATAGTTTTTAACTCCAAAATGGATTTATGATAATAATAGATAGTTTATTGTCTTAAAAATAATATAAGGAAAGTAAAAAAAAAAATGCATTTGAATTAATTTAGTTTATAACATGTGTAATTTAGTGGTCAACAAATAACTTATCAAATTATGTCTAAAATAAATTTAAAACTATTAATAAATAAAATAATCTAATTCAGTGGAATTTTCAAGTACTCTCATTGGTTGGACTATGAACTATACATTTTAACGCCTTGTACCTAAAGTTAAATTCACGAAGTTTTAACAAATTATTTATCGCCATAGGTTATTTTTATAGCAAACGGTATACAATTGGCAGCATTTTGAATTTATATTTAGTATAATTTTGTGAAATTTGTTTAACAGTAGTTTGAAATTTGAAAGTTATGGAGGTAAGTTAACTTGAAATATCACATATTTGACATCATCATGAGTCACAGGGTTTAGAGTAATAACAAACGTTACAGATACATGTTTAAAATGCAGCAATTGTCGATTTCCAAAGGATGTTAAGAGATCTCCAATTGCAAGTGCAACAGTTCTGCGTTTTTGAAGAGAGAAATAATTCAAATCGCTGTATTTTCCAATTCATTCCTGTAATGAGTTTTTCATTCATTTGGTGCACAATAACAGAAACAATTGAATAAATTGTGTTCAAACGTAAGAATGGATATTGTTCCAGAAGCAGTAATTATGACAAAGTTGAAATTCTATTCATCAAGTTTGTTCCGCAATTAATTTAAATCTACACGAATAACTTAAATAACAGTAAGGCTAACTTTTATTATTCTCACTGTTGTATTACTAACACTCTGTATTGTGCATAAACCTGTATATTATTTGCTTGTATGTTCATAAACTATGTTTTTATGTCAAAATATCTAGTAGATCATTTTCATTTTAATTGTGTATAACGACTTGGATTGTAGATATCAATATTCCAGAGTATTAATATTTAAATTATCAATAAAACATCCAAGACGATATACAATATTTTTTTATTAGTAAGCTCCTAGTGAATATTCAGACAATTTATTATTAAATTGGTTAAATATTACATATTATATGGTTTGTCTAAAATAAAAATCACAGTTCTAAATAAAAACAAACTTTAAACTGGCAAATTAATAAGGTCAACGTTTCAGAATATTCATCACTCTATTTTCCACAAAGAATTGACAAACCGTTTAGTAAATTAAAAAGTTCCTTTGGAAAGAAATATAAATATTAATAAAATATATCAAACTAAAAATCAGAGCTCTCTTCTAAAATAAAATAATAAAGTTTTAAAATAAAAATCAAATACCACTTGGAAATAACTAAAATAAAAATGTTAACTTCTAAGAACACTCACAATTCAAAAAATAAAAATTTAAACTTCTCTTTACACTAGTTGAACCTTAACTTTCAAGTCTCTGCAATTCAGATTAGAACTCTCTCAAACAATTATTAATGTTCAATTAATTTCCAATTAATAATTCACAATACAACAATTCCAACTAAATATTAATAAATTACTAAATTTCCAACTTTCAATTAAAGTTATTAACAAAGTTCAATTTTAATTCACTTTTCTTGCAGTTATGTACCAAATGTATCTTGTATGATTCTATTATGCTCTATTGTTCCTCGAGAATAAGTTATTCAGATTTCTCTTTAGTTTCTATGAATTTAATTTTTTCCTATAAAAAAGACAACAAAAGTAATTTAATATCAGATCAGGAAGACTATTTCAATAAAACGTACAATAAATTTGGTGCTTACCTCAAAATCCCTCGCGGAAAAAAATTAAGAAACACGGTGAACTGTAATTAACTTAATCACGAACATAACCAAAAGAAGGGCGAAAATTATGAGTGGGCGCTTGAATACTTCCCTTTCCAATCAACTTTGCAGGACATCCGCGGTGTTCTCTCATTGGTCCAGCTGTATCAAACAAGGAGAACAATACTCGCAACAAGACAAGTTCTAATCAATTCAAGGCAGTCAACCTGCCTTCCTATCAATTTAAAACTACCAGTATTGACTTGCCAAAGGATTGCACGTTCGTTTTTACCCTGACTTTTCACAATCTAATCTAAAATTAAATCCCAATATTTCGATCCCAGAATTTTCATTTAATTTAAGTTTTAATTAAAAAAATAAATAAATATAGCTTTAAAAACGCTACATCCTGCTTATTATTTTCTTTCATTATTCAAACATTCGTGCTATTCCGCATCATTGATTGACATTTAATTCAAAAATAAAACTTTAATTTGTTTCATGCTTTTTTACTCTAATTTAAATAATGGACTAAAATAAGTTTATAAGAATAAAAAGAAAGTTAAGCATATAGTAGTGTTACTTTCTTTAGTCATTGCGATAAAATACTCTTTACTTAAGTTTTCCACAACTGTTTTCAAAAGATATCTGAAAGTGGAATTATCTGGAACTGCGTCACAAATAACAAAATTTGTTATAGTAATTCTATAAATATGCAAATCTACACCCTATTCCGTTTCCTACTCCAAGATTCTTCCACATTCCTCTATTTCAAAATGGAAGTATTCATTACCATTCCTAAAGTAAGAATGTGTTTTTAACTCATTCCTGCAACCTATTCCGCGTTATCGCTTAATTTATTGTTTCAAAGGTCTCCTGTTATGACATCACCTTGGACGTTCCCACGAACAGGAAACATTTTATAGTATATCTGAGTTACGTCACGACTATTTAGAGAAATTTAAATATCTACACCATCTACTACCTTGAAAAACACGATAATAGACTTTTCGTTAGATAGTTTTCTTTAGTACTTTTATCTTGAAAAAAAAAAAAAACAATTTGCTTGGTTCCAATATGCTTCTCTTTAATATCCGGATTCTACACAATACGTTTAAAGTATAATCACTGTTGGAAAGGGCGCAGTGAAAACAAACGCGAAGATTGTAAATGTAATTGATACGTGATATTTGGATCATTTTCCGATCTTACCTCCGAATATTCAGTGGGTGGAGCACTAGTGGGCTCCCTCAAGAGTCAGTGTTCCTTTTTTTATTGTCATCCCTCGGTGACCTGTAGTAATTTATTGCAATAAACTGTTTCATGGATTTTTCTTAAACAAACATACGTACCGACTAAGAAAGGGCCTTAGATGAATTTGAACTGGGATCCTTGGCGTTGAAATTATAATTCAGGTGTATGCTTATTCTCTTTATTAAACAATAAAAATAATATATAGATCTTTTTTGGTAAAAAAAATCAATATCATCCATGTATTTTTATTTATCTCATTCTTTACGTTTTCATCTACATGCTGTATCATCTACTAGTTCTGAAAAAAAATACCTATCAATTTATATCCAAAGAGTATCATTTTCACCAATTTATTCGGTGATTATTGTGGATTACACGAAATACTTACTACATTTCATTTTATAAGCTATTACATTTTTGCAGAACAATTCTAGCCAGAGATTTTAAAATTCATCACACATATGTGATAATGTGAAACAAATTTTCAATGACTCAGGAAGAGTTGTTTCGTGCATTCATGTTTGTTACATTGTCTGACAGTGAACACAGTCAGTGTTAAGTATTCAATCACTCCAAACTCAACTGTCTGATTGTATCAACAGTAACTCAAACACAAGCACTAAAATCGAAGCATTTAATAAACGCACAAGGGAAGTAATTTGATTCACTATCAGATCGTTTTGCATACACAGGGAGAACTTAATTATCTCAGTTCGTTGATCTCACGTCCCTGTCAATCAAAATAGAAAATTAAACCATGCTTAGTTTTATACAAGATAGGCGTACCCACACCAAGTATCACCTAAAAGGTATCACTGAGGTTGCATACAAAATTTTCAAACTATAAGTGTTACCATGTCTCATGGTTGTATTCAACGTGTTTATGAATTTATTTATTCAGATATTTTATTGTGGCCACCATAGTTACTCATAAGACCGGTATAAATATATTTGATAGCGTTTTGTCAATTCGCATGGAGAGACATGTAACATAATCGATCTCAATTTCGCCTACACAGAAATAAAGCTTCATACAAAACCTCTGAAGTCTATAAGTGAGTTCATTTCCTAATCAAGTAGAAATAAAATGTTTCCTTTGGGAGATGCTCAGCTAATCGAAAATTGAATAGTTACTCAAAAATGTAAGAACACAACATATTTGTTAATCTTATTCAAAGTACTTTGTAATTTATGTCAGCTATAATTTCAAAACGAAAAATACTATTGCTTTGTTCGTGGTGGAATAACTAACTAAATTGAATCGTTAAGTGAAAAACTCTATCGCTGGAATTACATCACGTGACCGAGTTTCCGATGTTGTAAACCCAAAAAGAAATGTATACTGTGTTACTTAATGTGAATAGATAAGGCCAATTGTATCCATTCTATTTACATTTACGTGATGTCATTACAGTCAAGTTACTGACAGGAGCGGTTTTGTTAGCCCCAAAAACTGTATTCAGTGTTCAAAATAGAAGAATAATAAAATATTTTACATTCCTTGCTTTTTAATAATGATATATATTCAAATATAAATACATTCTTTTAAACTCAAAATCACACACACACACACACCTGTTCTCTTGTTTAGTTTTTGATGGTGCCTTTAAAGGGCCAGTGCAGTATATTGATGGCACCTTAAAGGTCCATACTAACTGTCTTAGTCACTGCACCAAGGCTCACTGTGCCTTATTGCCTGGCAGTGGGCATTTTTGTTTTTGATATTGCTATTGAATTATTTATATATTTTTATAGTATATCAAATTGATCATTTTCATATAGTTTATCTGTTTCTGTTGTTGTTGTTTTTATTGGTATTTACGGCTGTTCCTTGTTGCCTTTTGTTGATATTTATTATTGTTTATTGTATCTCATACACATATTACAAGGCAACTATTCATACACTTAATTTATTTTTTAGTTTTGTGTTAGTCATTGTTACTAACTTATTGTTATTATTATAAACTATTATGCTCGCTTTTGTAATAGTTGATACGTTGGAAAAAAATATTAATAGTAAAAGGTAGTCAACATTTTAAAATGATTACATATGAATTATGTAATTACCATAAGAATACCTCTGAACTAAATATTTACTATAGCTGTGCTATAGTATCTTTAGCAGAACTAAATATAATGATCAGAACTATCGTTACTGAACAAAATGTCTATCACAATATTACCATATAAATGACTAGCATATAAAAGTCCAAGGTTAAATAAAACAAGCGGCAACATTAATCTAGTGGATGTCATAACCAATCAGCTGATACTCGTATGAACTGAGAAAAACTACTTGTCCAAAATGTGAGTTTCAGTAATCAACCTTTTTTGAGCTAAAAATATACTCTCATATGATTAACATGGAACTTTAAAGATCTGTGGATAAACACCCAATGATCCAATTTTTTAAAATCCAAAATAACCACATCTACAGCGAAAGAACTTTCCATGAATACCAAATATGTATATAAAATAATAATTTAAGGTAACTAAAATCGCAGTAATAAGTCAGTTCTTCTAATAATATAGATATATGCCTTCCACCGTTTTCAAAATTTGAAATATCAATATAAATCTTAATGAGTATGCGTTTAGAAAGATTTAATCGCTAAAATATAATAATACAAGTAAATTATGCTACGTAATGTCATGTGTAGAAAAAGCAGCAAGAATATTCTAAATTTAACCGCTTTATGCAAAGCAAATAAGCGACTGACCTCGTTAGGAAAGGTTAATGTTTGAACTCTCCAGTGTTCACTGACAAATTACAGTAATATTTAAGGTGCAGCAATAACATCGAGTTGAGAATATCAAGTAGCGAGTTGTAACAACCAGAGTTGCTGGTGAATCCTTGTTGATAACGTTAATGGGATTTAATCAACCCCACTGCAAATACATGAACAATGCCATGGGATTAGATTAATGTGGTTGTGTACTGATTTGGAACCATTCCATTATGATAATTTATTTTTGCGATCCCAGAATTGGAAAATAGTAATGGCAAATATAGAAATATAGATATAAATATTTTAAGTTTTTTTTATTTAAATATATAAATTGACAAAATCAACAGCAGTCTGAACGTATTAAAGAAAATAGCTAATTTTAATATCCAAGCACACATACTACGTCGCACGATCGCGGAAGCATTGGTATCAGGAGGATAGTACAAATTCAACAGTTTTCATAGGTCATAAATGTACTTACTGTATTAAAAATGTACATATTGTAAATGTATGTACTGTATTTATTATGAAGGTTCAAGTACATTTATAATAGTTACTTAAGACACAGTCAATGATGATTGTAACCAGTCATTGAGGATGAAAGCTTCCAGCCTCTGTAATATTTGATTAGATCTCAAACATAGTTTGCGTCCTTTTGAAGTTCTTGGAGGTTGAAAGTTTACGACCTCTGTAAGATTTGGTTGGGTCTCAAATATAACTTCCGTCCTTTTGAAGTTCCCGGAGGTTGAAAGCTTCCGGCCTCTGTAATATTTGATTAGGTCTCCAAGATAGCTTCCTTCCTTTTGAAGTTCAAGGAGGATAAAAGCTTTTTATATTCGGAGAGATCCTGACTTGAAGTGCCTGGAAGATTCTAATATATTATTTCACCAACGGTCTACTAAACCTTTTGTTACAGAAATCTTTGAAAACATCCTGCCCAAAAATTTGTCTGAATATCGTACTTATATTTGTTTATATTTCTACTTTGCTTCATAAATTTATCTTCTGTGGGCAAGCGAATCACCTAACTAATGATGAAAATTACGATGTGAATCATTAAAAGTCTACAAATGCCAAAATTAACCTGACTGCACCTATCGTACACTATAATGCTCGGTTTCCGACTGAACCATTTTGGGGCTCCTGCTGCAACTGTATATACGGTCACTTCTATGAAGAAGGCTATGGACAAAATCTGGTCATATTTAATCTCTAGAGAAGTTTTAATGTACAGAAAATAATGGTTCATTATCAAACCACGTATATTAAAATATAAATAAAATTAAAAGTTTCAAATTCAATTCAAAATAGTCTCCAATGAAACGAAAATAACTCAAATCTGTTCCGTGAAATTTTGTATTTAGATTCTTAACATATATATTCATGTAGTTCTTATACAAATATTTTGCAAGTGCTCATCATAAGCATATAAACGTCTTGTTTTCTAGAAGTCTTTTTTTAAACTTACTAAGATCTTTTTTGTGATGTCTTAAAATATTGAAATGGAATTAGTTTAACAGACCGAAGTGTATAAATGCTTAGTAAAATACTTGTAAGAAGAAATGCAGTCTTTTTATAGTTCGTTATAAGTCAAAACTGAAATATTAGTTGGTAGGTTAACGAAAATCTTGGAAGCATTTTGTAACATTATATAAAATCACCGTGTCCCGAACGAATTGCCCTGGTAGTTTCAACTGACTAAACTTTAATCTCCAATCACATTAATCTTAGGGTTAGTGGTATAGAAATTTGCTTTAAATGTTTATAAAAATCCAAGAAAACATTTAGGGAATTAATAAAATCTTCCCTTGTACCGAGTAACTTTTAAATATATTAAAATTGTAAATAAATCATCAAACAAGTTTATAAAACAATTCTTGACGAAAATATTTTCCAAATTTTCCTTTATGTGACCTTATAAAAGTACATATTTATTATAAAGCGTCAAGTACATTCATAACAGTTATTTAAGACATGTCAATGAGGATAAAAGCTTCCGACCTCTGTAAGATTTGATTAGGTCTCAGAGGTAACTTCCGTCACTTTGAAGTTTCCTTTATCCGTAGAACGGTAGTGGAGCTATTTTGTAGCTAAATGTCACCTTCGACGGCCGTGGAACTGCATTAAAAAAAATTAACAATAAATTGCGAAATACTACCTCCAAATGCAAAGTAACGCATACCAATTTAAGGATGAAGAAATAAAATTAGTATTTCATCTGTAAGATACCTTACACAGTCTTTCGTATAATCACAATAAAACTATTTACAATGTGTTCACTGGTGAGATTTTTCGGAGCTATAGTTGACACACATTAAATTTCGAAAATCACAGCTGGATTGATTTTGTTGACGATGGTCATCCAAGGTGTGCCACTGGAAAACTGAATTCATGCCTTAAATATTGCCTGTTGTTAGTTTTTGAGAAGAATATACTGTTTTGAGCTAAGACCAATGAATGTTACGTCTAATATCAGTATTTAGCTGTGTTTCTAAGTTGTCATAACAACAATAAAAGTACTCCTATCTAAAGTAGTTATGGTTTGTTTAATTTGTTGTGAGTTAAAATATAAAATGCAATTTAAGCTCAATACAGTTTCTATTTTGGCTTGGACAATCGAGTTGTGTATTTGATTTATATTGTTTCTGCAAAAGAAACCCAAATTTTTTCTCATAAATAAATGAGTTTGCAATTTCTTTGAACGGTTGGTTTTCAATGTTATCGGAGAGGTTCTGTTTTAATTTTTTGGATTTATTTCAACAATATACGATTTATTGTTGAAGTTTGATGTAAAATATTATTGTGGTGTTATAATTATATAGGGAAATCTACTATGCTTATGGCAAAATATTCTGAGCTTTGTCAAGATCGAGCCTCTAGGTATGTATGGACAAATTTTTGTGATTCATCTTAGAGTTAATATTTTATAATATGTAAGAAATCCATATTAATCTATCCCTTCTGAATATTGCTTACTAACGTTAGACATAGCTTATTGAAACCGTAGAAAACATAACACATAAGAAAATTAATTTTAAAAGTTGCTGACATGATTTGATTTCAGCTAACTCTTGCGATTGATTATCTTTATGCGTCACGGGAACAGTTACGAGTGTTATTTAAATATGTCTATTAAATCTAACGCATTGAAAGAAATATACATTTATCATGTTGCATAATATCTCGTGAAATATTACGTTTTTCATAGTATGAAGCTTCATTTGTATATGGACAAGAATAAGTCCGTATGGTATCCACTCAGTAAGCTGAAACAATTTCAATATCGACTGTAGGAAAAAGTAAGTATTTTCTATATTATTGTCTGTCTGTCTGCAACACACATTGAGAATGAAGTGAGCTAAAAACGTTAAATTTTACATGCCACAGAGAAGGCTGTTACGTTGCAAGCAGTGTGGCATACGTCTACATTGTAATTATTTAGGATGTTTTCTTTTATGCATTTATTCGGTTAGCCCTTGTAACTGAAACCATCACATTATAATCGCTATTAATGATGTTTTATATCCTATAGAAGATAATTTCCCTTGTTTAACAAAAATGGACATCGAGTAAAATTCATATCTTTTACTTGCTACTGCCTCTGGCCATCGGTGAGAAATCCGACACATCATTCATTGTTACCCGTTCTTTTGCCACTTCTTAATATTGCTTATCTCTAAAATAACAAAATTCTAAAGCAGCTGTCCCTACCTGTGGTACCCTACCCCTAAGGGAACGATGAGTTCTTTTATGGTTACCCAAAAATATCATTAGATAGATCAGACGAAAATAGATTTTTTGTGTTATTTCACGAAGGGACAAGTTTTTTTTCCAGAAATTTGCCATTGTTCAGTGATACACAGGTCAAGTTCATACGTTTCGAGCTCTGTAAACTGATACCTTCCTCATGTGAATAACAAACCTAAAACATAACTAAAATCTAGATTAAAACTTTGTTTTAAATCACACCACAGCATTGTAATGCACATAAGTCAGGACTCAAAACCACCTTGTTAAGTTTTACCTTTACTAACTCTATAATATGTACTTAATAAAATGAAAAACAACACAACTAATTAACACTGAACTACATAATACAGATCGAAACATGTCTGCAATCAACGACCAACAACCTACAACTCACCAGAGGCCAGTATTAAATGATAATCGCCACGGCAGAAACAAAATGACTCATTCAAGACTCTTTATACAATACTTGTGAAATCTCATCTGAGGTATCGTCTGTAGCGTGGTCTACGTACTAGAAGAACCACTGTAAAGTCCTGGAAAGAGTACAACGCAGATTCGTTAGATTGATTAGGATCCGGCTGGGTTTCACTTATTCTTATGTCCCAGTAGATGAGTTGCAAGGGGTCTTGGGATTATCCATTCTTGAATCAAGAAGGAGAGATCGGATATAACTTTCTTTTCAAGATCATCAATGGATTCATTGAGTGTGCTGTAAGGTAAAGCGAGGAGAGATTGCGCGGTAGGAGAGATTGCGCCCTCTTTGTTCCAGCTGGTTGGAGTTGGGTGCGCGCGCAGCGTCCCTCAGTGCCTCGATCCGCTTCATTAGTTGAGTGTTCTGTCAAAAGTTCAAGACGCTAAGTCTGTTTATTAGTGATATATATTAAACCTACAACTTTCATTTCAAAGGTAAGTGGCTGAATTTTGTCTGCAGGATGCATGAAATTTAATCAGTACGATGCTACGATACATTATTCGGTATTTACCATTTTTTCTAGAGAGGTAATGACATAGGCAAACTGTACAGATAGTGGTTGGTCAAATCTCGCTTCGGCCATCTTAGTTTAAGCCTGCGCAATCTCTCCTACCGATTTAGGACAGTACGCGCATTTCATGTTGAGGAGAGATTGCGCATTTATTCCATTTAATGTAATGGTAGGAGACATTGCGCATGGATTTCATAATTAATATTAACTATTTGTGAATCTACATATTCGTTAGAAATTCATTAAATGTATATTATGAATCTTTATTTATTTTATTAATATGAATTGCATATTACCATTAATAAAACAACTTAAAAAAAAATTAAAACATATTATTTACCAAGATGACTATTATTTATTTATTTTTTACAGGCTAACATGCCTAACGTGTACAAGAGGAAAACAAACAAAGGATCCTGGACAGAAGATGATCTATCATCAGCTGTATCAGCAATAAAGAATGGATCATTATCAATAAGAGCAGCAAGCAAGAGGTTTAAAATACCAGAGTCTACATTAAGACATCGAATGAAGAAGAATGATTTTGCAAAACGGAATTTGGGTCCAGATGGCCAACTAGGATTGGAAGCCGAGAAAAAATTGGCTTTGCACATAATAAAACTTCAATCTGTAGGGTTTGCACCTACACAAAAGAATGTTAGAATGTTAGCTTACAATTTAGCAGAAACATTGGGTATTAAACACACCTTCAACAAAGACCATAAAACCGCTGGAAAAGTTTGGTTTTCGTCATTCATGCGGCGACATCCTAATTTAAGTGTGAGAAAAGCTCAAGGCATTAGTAGAGCAAGAACAGAAGGAATGAATAGGGAAGAAGTAAAAAGTTATTTCAATCTTCTCACTTCCACCTTAAAAGAAAACAACCTTTTAGATAAGCCCAACTGTATTTGGAACTGCGACGAAATAGGAGTGCAGCTTAATAATGAGCCTGGAAAAGTTATTGCCCAAAAAGGAAGCAAAGACGTTCACGTCGTTACAAGTGCTGAAAAGGGAGAAACTGTAACTATTATGGCCTGCTGCAATGCAGAGGGACAGTTCCTACCACCTTTTTGTATTTTTAAGGGAGTTTACGCTAAACCACAATATATCAAAGATGCTCCCCCTGGAACTGTTTTAAAAATGAGAAGAGAAAGTGCGTACATAAATAGTGAACTGTTCATGGAATGGATTTCTGAACACTTCATCCCAAGAAAGTCTCCTGGAAAGCATTTGCTAATTTTAGATGGCCATGCCTCACACATGAACTGTCCCAATATGTTGCAAAAGGCTTATGATAATGACATCATTATCTTATGTCTGCCTAGTCATACTACACACTACCTACAACCCCTAGATCGTGTAGTATTCAAGCCTTTGAAAACTTATTTTAAAGATGCTTGTAACAAATTAGTCACATCTCGTTGTGGTACTGGCAAAATTTCAAGGGACGATTTTGGCCATCTATTGAATTTATCTTGGCCTCGTGCTGCCACTGTTCAACTTGGAGTTGCTGCGTTTCGTGCCACAGGAATCCATCCTCTAAATATTGATGTGATACCAGACTATGCATATCTTTTACATTGTGACCAAGATGTAAACCAGATTGTTCCTGATCCCACAACACTCCAACCAACCTTGACATCAGTTAATAATCCAGTATCTGAAAACACTGAACCACCTATTTCAATCCAATCATCTCAATCAAATCATTTAATCCCTCCAATCTGTCAACCATCAACCTCAAGACAATGTTCAGCCGCATCTGTAGAAACTCCAACAAAAGTTTTACAAAAACTTTCACCGATTCCTAAAAGTTTGGAGCCTTCAAAATCAAAAAGGAAGCAAAGTGCCATGAATGTTACAGATCCAAATAACATAACCAAAATCAAGATAAAAAAAGAGTTAGCATCAAACAAGAAAAAGCGACCAGATGAAAATAAGAAACCTGCATGGAAAGAACAACCAAAATCTTGCAAGATACAAAAAAAAGGACTTAAAACAAAGAAACGGTTGATGTTTGAGCAATCTTCTACATCTGAGGAAGATGACGCAGACATTGAACTTCTTTCCGATCATGTCAGCGATAATGAAGATGATGAGTGTACAGAGTGTCTTGAACTATATCAGGAGACTACTTCGACATCTGACTGGATCAAGTGCATGGTCTGTGGAAGATGGATGCACGAGAGCTGTACAATTTATGAAGGAAAGTGCATTGACTGTGGACGCCGTGAAAAACGTCAAAAAAAAATGATTTTAATGCTCTATTATGTAATAATGTTTTTAAAATGTGCCCAAGTTAAAATGTTTAATTTTTCAATTTCTTACATCAAGTTTGAAGGTTTCATTAGTTTACATTAATTAAATATGTTTAAAGTGTGAATTGCAGTAGTTATTCCCATAAACAATCTCTCCTACCCATGTGCGCAAACTCACCTACCCTACGAGGAGAGATTGCGCAAAAACACATTTTACGATTTTTTTTATTATTTCGTTATTAACATAATATAAATTCTGGAAAAATTACAGAGAATAGACAACCATACAATGTAAATATAACACTAAAAAAATTGTATATTCAACTAAAAATTTTCGTTTTATTTAGATATTTTGAATTGTGCGCAATCTCTCCTCGCTTTACCTTATTTTCTTGGTGGTTCATCGCCGCACAAGATGTTCTGAACTGTTTAGTAAGAGACTCTTGTACACCCTCTATGGTTTCTCCAGCATCTTCCCTTGTCTGTAGCACTCTGAAAACCTTGTATGCAGCTGCATTGACTTCTTCAGCCCTTACTTCCATTCTATCAAGAGGCAACTGCGTACTCTGCTAGTCACCTGATTTATCTTTCCTGTTTACTCAAAATAAATCATTACACGCGCGCGCGCCCATACACAAACACACATACACACACACACACGCGCACGCGCGTTTGCGGGCGAAACCAATCTGAAAGTGGTAATATGCATCTTCTCTTAAAAATCACTGCCACTGATTTGTTTATCTTGTTTGGCCAAATTATTCCATTATGTATATTTAATATATTGTTTATTGTGCTTTTTTATTGTTTTTGTTATTCTATTCTTTGTTGTTTGTTATTCAATCTGTTGTTTTCCCAGCAATGTAAAATAAAGCGTTGCATGAAATAAATAAATAAGATGACGGCAAAATGGAGGGGACCGGGTATCAGACTTTTTTTATTGTTGGTTCATTCTAGATGATCTTCTTAAAACCGTAATGAAATCCCACATTCGTGTATTACAAATCTGTAATCTGTTGGTACTTTAGGTTACCTTAATAATTTATCTTTCAGAATTTGCAAAGAAAGTGTCCTAATTTCGACTTATGGTTGTGTGATTGGTTAGTCTACCAATTTAATGTATGAATCCTACATTAATTTCTAAATAAATAAGTTTCCCTTGTAATATGATAGCTTCATCTCAATTCCTACGATGGTCTTCGTAACAATAATGATAGTTCTTGTATCCTTACGTTTAAAAGGTCTTTTTCCTTTTTTTATTCCATATTACAATTACATTTACACTGTACACACATTTAAAAACGGATCTAATGTACTTTCTACCTCCTCTTCTAATTGTCTGTGATAATCCCAAAAGTCCTTTTGCCGCCAGCGACTATTGCCATTTTCTATTGGCCTCTGGTCAGCCTTAGGTTGTTAGTCGGAGAGTGCAGACCTACTGTTGACATATGTTGTGTGTTTTTATTAAATGCATGTTTAGACTTAGGGAAGTTGACACACAACATGGTGGTTGTGATTCCTGACTTATGCGTGTCACACCGCTCTGGTATGATTTGGTTACTTTAACCTAGATTATGGTTATATGTTACGTTATTTTTTCACTTGAGAATGAGATCAGATTGCAATCTCGAAATTTATGTTTTTTTACAACTGAATTATAGCAAATGTCCAGAAAAATCTGTTTCCTTCAAAATCATCCAATTAGCAACAACGCAACCAAAGCGCCTCATAAAAGTAGTTACTACATAGCTAAAGTCCTGTCTGTTACTGAAGCACTTTTTATCAGTACAATCGACCTTTTTCTGTATCGACCCTTATACTGTTTGATAAAATCCTCGCACAGGCCAGTGGCCTGTGAGGGCAGACAGAATTTTTTAAAAGAGGATCGGCCTCTCAAACAGAACAAACAGTAATCAAACTGTTTTCCCCGAAACTAGTGTAGGTATCTTTGTGTACCTTAACCATTTGATGATGTATTCTGCTCCACTGTGTAAACGTAGTCGACTCTGCTCCAAAATCATGTTTAAAGCACGATAGTAAATACTCCGTTCCCAGAAAAATCACAGTGAATGTCCCTTAAGCAACGTATCGAAAGTTATGTGAACTGCGATGTGACCAACCACACACTAAACTTGCTTCCCTCAAGAAAGGAATAATATGTTATACGGTAGAATGCTCAGTGGGAATACTGCTTGGTTGGGGAATACATTTCAGGGAAACGACCGTCAAACCTGCGACTGTCAGCTTATTTGTCAACGCACTCTATCGGTCTTGTGGAAGCCTAAAGCACCTGACTGTTCGTTTCTACCAAAGCAATGGAATAATGCAATGATGCAAAGTCTTGTCGTTTATATAATAAATTCTTACACAGATCTAATAATAAAGGGGTTTTAAAAATATTTAACAGATTCTATTTAAAATTAATTTACATATGCATATATTGTACTGTAAGATGTCATATTGGATTTAATGTTTGTAATCACATTACTATAATCAACATTTTTCTCAAAATTGGTCCAAACACATAACATCGGACTTATTAAATCATTTATAATTAATTGGCTGAGCGTTAGTGAAACCCATCACTGGAAGTGTTGAAAATTTTTAAATTCTCTCAAGCAATCTAAATGCGCGATATTTCGACATCCTACTGACCTATAGGTTAAAAGTTTTTTTGAAACTTCATTTCTACAGATGCAACATTAAAGTCAATGATGGTGCATGTCACTCTATGAGATTTGGATGACTGTCAGGATTGTTACTCTCACTAAAAGTGATACGCCCATAATTACACACAGTCTCTTAAATCAGAGCACGGGCCTGAAAAATTATAAAATCTGGTAAACACAATCCTTGATGGTTTATTAGATATTTAAGACACTTAATTATGTAGAATTTTGTAAAACAATAGTTTACCTCTAACTATAAATGGTATAAACAGGGTGCAACTGAAATACACCGACAAACTTCAGAAAGTTGTTTCTGGACTCAAAAGAAACAAAAAAATTGCTATAAATGCATCGTTTTCCGTCTGTCCGTCTATTGTGTTTTTGAAAATTAAAATTGTTTTTTCTAAACAACCATTAAAGATAGAAAGTTAAAATTTTCAACATATGATAATCAGATAAAGATCGTCAATTTTTTTATTGAACATTTATAGACAACAAAATACAAAACGGCGGCTTGGTAAAATCTTTGATGATCAATTTCTTAAAAACTTATACTAGAATCAAAAATTTGTATCAATTTTAAACTAAAATAAACGGCATCTCATTTATGGAAATCACCCAAGAGATAAAAAGCTGTTGCATTTCTTTAACCTAGTAACATATCATATTTTAAAGTTTTCCAAGTTTTAGAAAATTAAATTATTTTTCTTGTTTCAAAAGTTGATGTCAGTATTTAGGCCGTATAACAATAAAAATTTATTTTGGGTTAAGAACATTAAACATGATAATTATTATTAAACTTGATTTGTATATATTACGTATATATGTGCTTATTCTATAGCTATTTGACGAAATCGTTTGCTTTTTTCTGCTATGCACATTTTATACACATCACTGGAATAAGTCTTTTTGTAATGAGTAGAAAAATAACTGATGCAAATATAATGGAATATAGGAACATTACGCTCTTCATTACGATATCTGGCGGGCAAGAATGTAAGTTTCCTTACATCAATATGTAATTTTTTGCTGTAAAACATATTTTTAAAATGTTAAATTCAATTACGATAGGAATAAATAATTTTGCTCCGCCTATAACTTGTGATTCTTTACTAACTTTGGCACATTTATAAATATACCACTTATGTAAAATCAGGAAACCATTAAAGCAGTAAATTCCGTGACGTGGGCGCCAAACATAAGAATAAATTTGTGAATGAGTGTAGAAATTATTGCTCTATATGATCTCTTTGTGTAAAACAGTTTACATTTTTAAAAAACAGATCCGCGTTTCCGTTTATATTTCCTTAAATATGATACGTTAGCGAGTCTGCTTACGTTCCGCTCAAAATTCGTGTAATGTTATTACACATGTGTGTAATCTCTCAAAGGACATGGGCAATGGAGGTGGGCATTTACCAGAAGATGTGTTTGCCTAACTCCAATATGTAAATGATTATTATTATATGGAAATACTGAGAATGTTAATTTTACATTCGTCGCAGTTATTGACCATGTTATTATTTAACAAACAAAACATGTTTTTAAGTACTTGTAATTACAGATTGGACCTAGGGTAGTTTTAAAAGTAGCTATCAGTTGCTTAAAATATATTTTTCTTAACGTAATATTGGTGATTCATAGGAACAATATACATTTGTTCCAATAAAGTTTATCTAATGTTTCGCTGTAGTTAATAAAATATCTTAAAATACAATTTTGGTTGAATAAAAACGACATTTGTTGATCTAGGTGTCTACTAACTTACATTACATAATGAACGATTTATTGTTCTCTAAGACTAAGAACGTTAATGCTATTATACGCATAATACTAATCTTAAATATTGTAAAAAGTAAATAAAAAATATTTCTGAAATATCCCTAATAGAAAATACTTTTCTATCACTATTAGTTTATATTGTTTAAAACAGTTTTTATTTCAAATACTGTATCTTCCAAGATATTTTTTACGTGTTCTGTTTTAATTACAAATACAGTGCAGAGCATAATATTTATAATTAATTAATTACTTTAAACACATAGTAGTATGTACAACACTGGGTCTAATGTTGGGGTTTTTTTACACAAGGCATTGCCTTTAGGTCAACAAGTCAATACCTTCAATTAAATGTAATCTTTTATTTACCGAGTTATTTAAATCTGCAATTACCGCGTCTTTGAAGAAGGTTTTAATTAAAGAGGTAGTAATCTCTTTGCATCTATTGGGCGATTTTTTTGTCAATTTTCATTTATTAAACAATTAAAATCGATATTACAAACTTTTGTATTATTTCTTCCAAAAAGAATTTAATTTAATTGACCTGAAAGAATTCTCTAACGCTGTTAAAAATAAAATATTCATTTGTACTTCATTAAAAAAAATTCATTATAAAATTAGTCTCAGTAATATGTATATACACATATAATAACTATATTTTTCTTACAAAATAACAATTGATATTGCTTAGCTCTAGTACAAAATGTAAGATATAAAGCGTAGATGGACTAGAATTGAGTAAAATAATACGATGTTTTATATTAATGTTAATTTTACATTAATTTAATTAATGTTTTATATTAATTAAATAATAAATAAATTCGCGTTATTCCTAATATTGATTCTGTTAACATATTTTTAATCGAGAAAAGAGATTTTTCATGCCACAGAATCTGGAATAAGGGACATAATTGGTATGTCTTAAATATATCATCCAAATTATGTATTACCAATAGATCTTGAGAACTACAAACAATTTCCTAATTCAGTTCCGGAATTTCGTGGTATGAAACATCCCCTCCCTCCCTTAACTTCTAAACCTACACCTCAACCAGGTTTTCAACATGATTACATTCATCATTTTCCGTACATACAGTTAAGGAGAGGGTTCATCTAAGTATAGGTTATTTGTGTAGTTCTTATATAAATAATATTTTAACATTTTATGATTATTTTTCAACGGTAACCACTGCCACAGAACTGATTTTTATAGCATAGAAAATCATGTGAAAAATGGAGTAAAGATTAATTTATTAATTTAGAATCATTTTATATAAGTAACAGTTTAAAGTGAAACTAAATCTAAATTCTTACTATATTTAAAACGTGTAATTAATGCCAATAATTATTAATCAAGTTATCTGTACAAGAATTTTATTAAAAGATATTTAAAATATTTCTAGCGTCTAGTATTTTGAAATATACTAATTGCAAACAAATATAAGATGTTTTTAGAATATTTAAATAAGAGATGCAACTTCTCGTTTTATTAAAACTTTAGTTTCAAAAGAAAAATGTAACTTTTGTAATAAACATTCTACTTTGGTGTTCACTTATCCTAAGCTGTGTAAATGCTGAGGCTGATTTAAGAAAATAGAATGTGGTAGCTCTATCTTGGGAATTATTCATTTTAATACTGATTCAGATAAATATATTCCTTTCTTTACAATAGTTGCTGAGTACAATTTAAATAATAACATCAGGCTGTTCTGGATTATTGGATACAAGAATACTATTCTTATGAATGACGACAAGAAAATTTGAATTTTTTTTCAGTGAAGTTGGGTTGAATATTCTAATGGTTACAGCGAAATCTTTGCTACAAGCCAAAATTTATCCAGTCAAAATTGAGAGATGAAATATGTAAAAATACTAACATATATCATATACATAACATATATCAGATCGATATAGAGAAGTAGAGTGTTCATACTTTCTAGAGTGAACTTCATTGATAGAATAAACCATCAATCTGCCAAACTAGTCGAAAAGCTGTCAAAAATGATGGAGTGAGCACCGTAATCCAAATAAAGTGTTACTTCATTGGTTTGTTTTTGGCCTTTCTTTCTTATGATAACGCTACATCATATAACGGTGGAAAACACAGTACGTTGTAGAAGAATTGGTTACATAGTTTTGCTAATTGGTTAGTTTTGCCAGCACACGAGTTTGCATATGTACTTATGATGCTGTTTCGAAAATCTGCCATTCTTTCATTTGCATCTCTAATTGTATATACTTTGTACTAGTGAGATGTCCAATATTAATTTTAAATATCCACTAAAAATCAATTACCTTTTGTGTAAAAATGGTATAGTAATTTCACTTATTTTTCTGCTTATCAAAGTACCAGTCCAGTGTACTTTTCTTGTATGACTTACAGTGAAACTTTTCAAAGGATTAATAATGTTTCATCATCGATCCATGGAACCGTAGAGGATGGCTCCACAGCGTAACCACAAAACTATACAACAAGAAATAAACAAACAAATACTGTAAAACAACACAATACACGATCGCACGCCCTACTACATGTATCCCGTGACTCAGCAATAGCAGGTGTACAGGTACATTTATTTCTTTGTTATGTTTTCATCTATATGACAAAACCTCCAAAGGTCCTACGATAAAATAATGACAAACATTTGGAATGTGATCCTTCACGCATATAAGTATTTTGTATTGTTTGATGGTAAGCCAAGCAAAAATTTAATTAACTTTCCCACTTCAATTTCGTTAGGGGACTTGCGGGACGTTTTGTTATTTCCTCCACCAGAAAAAATGCACGGGACAGTAAGCCATGGTTAATATACACAAATACACTTCCTTAGTTTCTTAAATCTCTGAATATACGTAAGATGGCAATGGCGGTTAATTCTTTCTGACTAATAAGTATTAATACGTTCATGTAAGTAAATATGTCTGTAGCCATTTAAGACTCATTAATTGTGCCTTCTTAATATATAAAAATTAAATGACTTGTTTGTCTCACTAAAACTCGAGAACAGTTAGACCAATTTGGATAATTTTGGTTTTGGAATATTTGTACATGGAAGGTTTAAATTGAGTGAAATGTTGTAAAAGTTCCACTGAATGTAAATGTAAATATTAAATTAGCACTTTTCCAATATTTACAATCAAACCGAGTCTGCTTAGTGTTATTAGTGCTTTATATATTTATTTTATTCTTGTTAAAATTGTTTCTGTGCATAGCAGACTTTCTTATTTTATATTATAGTATACTAATCTAATCTAAAATTTCGAAATAATTAACACAACATTAAATGTCACTTAATTTTATTTCTGTAGTAAATGCACTACACGTGTTATAGAATAATAACTGATCAATTCTAATTGAACATTGATCACAGTGCTGAATGGATACGCATAAATATCGATAATTCCCAAGTAGGTCACTATTTAAACATTTTTTAAATTATTTAAATTAATTCAATATATATTAAATTATTAGTCGCACAATCCTAACATATACAGGAAGTCAGTATATCCGAGCGGTCCAGAAGATAATTCCCGGAAGCGGTGAAACCTCGCCTCTTGAACGTGAGTGTTTCCGGTCCTGTCCAATTACAAGCAAGTCATTGTCTCGTAAAGAAACCGGACGGAAGGCTAAGCCACATTGTTAAGGCTCCACGAGTCTGAAGTTTGTAGACAGTAGAAGCTGAACTTATTAACTCTTTCATTGAGAATCTCTATAGCATAGGCGTAGCATACACAATTAAGTTTAAGGGGGGGCAGATACAAAAGTGTATTGACTACTTCTACTTAATGCTCTTAAAGGTACGTAAAACCATACGATTAAACTTTTATTCTGAATATTATTATTTTTGTCCTCAGTATGTTTTATGCATAATCCTGGTGTATTAGCATTTTTCCCTTGCAGTTGCATGATAAACATGACTGTGTAGAGAGGTGAGCATTATTTTTATTATTATTATTTATTGGTTAAAAAAGTTAATCTTATTACAGTATGCAGATACAATTAATGAATTAACTTTATTATTAGTATTATTAGAGTTTACTATTTAGTATCTAAAAACAATAGTTATTATGGACAATCATTATGATTTCATTTCAGTTAAAGTCGGATCATTGTATTTTCCTCAAGTTCATACTCTTAAGATATTGACGGGAATCAGCACAATAATCTACTAAATATCGGTAAATAAACTACACAGAAAACAGCTTTTAAAGTTTATTTTGTACGCGACTGGTTAAAAAATTTACATGGAAAAAAGTTATAAATAATTATTATTTATAATAATAATTATAAAAAAATTGCGTTCAGGCAACGCAAGGTTTAAGTTTTATTTAATAGAGTATTAGCCTCATCGCAGTTGCATTTGAAAACCTAACAACTTATACATTTCAATTTTCTTCTTGCATATACTTTGCTGTCATTCCTTGTTCAGCAGCCATCAGGGCAAGTCCACTTAAGCGATTTCCCGTTCTGTTGTTTCGCAGATGTTTTCAATTTTCGTAACATAGAGGAGGATCTTTCGACGCTTAATGTGATAGGCCAAGAAAGTAATATTTCTACAAGTTTCCAAACATCCGCTGCATTTTCCTCAATTAAAAAAAATCAGCTAACTCTTGGAAAGTTGTAGAATTTTTGCATGTTTTTAGCAAATCTGTTGTCAGTTTTATTTCAATCTAATTAAGTAACTGGGCAATATTATAGGTTTTGCCATAGTCGCTCTGATAAAAACGATATTAAAGGTTGGCGATTACTGTGTCTATAAAAACAAAGTAAATTAGATCTTGAACATTTTTCAGGATATCTTTGTAATGAAGACTCTGAGCAGTCACTAACATTAAATTTTGTCAGAATCTTACGTCTGCGAGAGAGAGTGAGTGACAAACTTTCATGCCATATTTGTTGCACCCAGTTTTAAAAAGTCTGATAAGATGAGGATAACGCATCTGCTACACTCTTTCCTGGTTTCCTGTATTATTTTAGAGACTGATTTACCTTAAGATTCATTTCACTTTTTCACGTTCCCTGAATTTTTAAAGCCTTCTTCCAATTGTGCATGTCCAATTTGGTAAATGACTCCTCTCCGCGCCCAGTTTTATGTTGAAAAACAACCTGCTTGGATAACAAAATATAAAATCTGCAATTGGGCTATACTCAACCCAGAAAAATTCCTATATATTTTACAATTTTGAGAGAGGCACGTGCTCCCCGTGCCCCCCCCCGCACATAAGTGCTTATGAGCATAAGTAACCTAAAAAAATCGTTTAGCAACGGATTAAATGAAATAAAACTGACCATTAGTTCCTCTGAAGCACACCTGGAACATTTTGGCTTTCAACAAAAACCGTCATGTGTTTAACTACAGATTTCTTCAATGACTTCTGATATTGAGTGGATTGAAAGGAAGTTCCAGGCGCTTGAGATTTGTACTCTGTATGATTGTATTTAGATATGGAAGGAGTCAGTTCCTAGAAATTTGCCAGCCTCACGACCATCACATTTACTCAATCATAGTAATCGACGGTAATCACGCGTGTTCTAACTGTAGAACGTCATACTGCATTTCAATTCAAAAGCAAATTTTGTGGGCAAACTTTTTCGGTTTGAATATTAGATAAAAATTAAAATTTGAGGTACATCTACCTGCATATACAATTTTTCATTAATATTGAAACTGTTCACTATGATATTGTTTTAAAGGCTTACAGGAACATTTAATTTAATAAATTAAGTTCACAAGTTTTAAACGAGATCAATTTGGTTTTAAAATATTTTACAGTTGGTTCAAAAATACCAGAATGAATGCAGTTTTACACTTCTTTTACCAATAAAGTTTTTTATAGAATTAAAATATTTATTTGGCAAACGATAGTATGTATAAAGTTATGTTATATTAGAAGTATCACATTGTAGTTTAGGTGTATATGTATTAAAATAAATAAGTGTCAAAAAATAAAAACTGTAATTTTAAAAACTTTTTATTGTTTATAACATACATTTTGTCCAAAATTTAGAGGCAAACCTAAATTTTATAAACTGCTACACTAAAAAAAGAAGTAATATTAAAGTAAATAAGTAAGTAAGTTATTAAAGTAATATTATTTACTTTTTAAATATACAGTATTACATTACTCCAATGCAACTATTTTATAAGCCTTGCTTGGTTATTACTTTGTAGCGATAGTATATGTTTAAGAAAAGCACTTTTTACTAATTATAAAAATTGAAATAAAAATACAAAATTCGTTTAATTAATAACTGTGATTAATTATCAAGAAGAATTTTGAACCGTTTCAAGTTTTGAAAATATTCGATTGCTTCTGAAGACCAAGCCTTTAGTTTTCATATACTTTCCGGTGGACTACGGGGTGGTTCAGGGCAGTACGCTCGGCCCAATTCTGTTTTTGATTTATATTAACAATATCTCTAAATTTAATTTAAATGGCAATCCTGTTTTATTTGCTGATGATAGCTTAATTTTAATAAAAGGTATCGTTGATTGGGGTGATGCCCGTTCTAACGCTCTAAATGGTCTTTACCAAAAACATTCTTTCATTAAATACATCAAAGACTAAGTTTATGCCCATCTCTCTTCGAGAGACCACAGACTATGCCCTTGGTGGCCTCGTGGTTCATAATTGTGGCAGTTACAACAATGATCTTTGTTGTGTGGAAACTATTGAAAATGTATCGACTTATAAATATTTGGGTGTCTTCAAAAAATTAATGTTTGAAAAATAAATCAAACTTGCTTACTTCACCTATGCCCAATCGTTGTTCTCGTTTAGAATAATAGCCTGGGGTTAAGCGTATAAAACTTTTTTACAGAAGCCGGTTTCAAAAAATCTAGGAGATATCATACTGACACTTTATATCAAGAAACTTCCATTCTATCAATTCGAAAACACTTCGTTAGAACACTCCTTGTTCACATTTATAAACATTTTTTATACAATTTTCTCTACAACTTCACATTCTCATAACACACGATATTCACGGAATATTGGAGTCGCATCAATGCAAATCAGTAAATTCTTCTCATCTACAAATTCTCTTTATATATCCCCATCTTGTGTATATAAATATCTGTAAATACTTTCCAGACAACCAAATATTCACCTCACCTTCAATACATACATGTAAGAAACTTGGCTGTATCTTATCAGTGCGGAGGAGGCCGAGGCAATTATCACGGTTTACTACAGAAGGACCTGACTTTTGACCTTGCCTCCCCCCTCTTATTGCCCCTTTAACAGCACCGATGCCTCTAGATGGACTTTTCATATTTTATACATTTATTTGCTTTTTATTTCATAACAGTTTATAAAGAAATCTGCTAGTAATGTGTTAGTTGTTCTGCAGGTTGACTTTTTGATCCTTAAAATACATCATTTCTTAATTTTTTATGCTTCTCTTTAAATCTCTCCTTTAAACTATTTGTAGTATTTACGCTAATAAATTTCAATACCGCATTATGTGTGTGTGTGTGTGTGTGTGTGTGTGTGTGTGTGTGTGTGCGCGCGTGTGTGCGTGTATTGATGTTCATATAACATCAATTAATTACCAGATTCAATTTGTCCAAAATCTTCAGGAAAGCAACTCGAGCCTACGCACAGGCTTTTCTGCCCATGTAGGCTCATTTCCTAGGCCACTTTAAATTGATGTGTATAATATTTTTATGCATAATGTTTTTATGTAAACATTTAACTAGTATAGTAACAAGTTAATATAAATTTAATAGTAAATTTGCACGCATATAAATATTTTTTGGAAATAAATTATGATTCAATTCAATTTAAACTATATTTTATTCCTCGACGACACTAAAGCTATTCTAAAATTCCATGTATTAGTAATTTACTGTACCTCTAAAACACTAAATTAAACCATGCCATTCTTGATTATTCCTGAACTCTTCTTTATTCAAAATGAAACTGATATACTGATTTGAAAATATCAATAAAGATAAACAATTCACACGACAGATTTGTTGAATAATAACAATTTATTTCTACAATTAAATGCTCTAAGCCTGGTTATTCAATTATATATATATTTTAGTATATTCGTAATAAAATGTATGGTCTGTATTAAGACGTTATACAATTATCTGAAGCATTAAATAAATCCATAGTAACCATAAAACGTCTTTGGAGGCAACACGTTTTACTGTCAACTTCGCCGATGTAATATTACAGTGTTATAATAACCTGTAGTAAAAACCTTTCAGACAGCATATGTTACATATTTATGGTAGTAAAGTTTATCTGCAAAATATCAAAATATAATAAAAATCACTCACTTTGTTTCAAATGTTCTTGCTTGATGATAATGTGTATTGAGTTGATAATAATGGAAGTATTTAAAACATCAAAGCTGAAACTATAGTGAAGAACTGGAGTTCTATGAATTTCATGCTTATTATCTTATTTACATGTATTTTTCTGATAATGACCCACGCGAGTACAAATGTAACCTATTTAAACTCAAAATATATTTTTAAGCTAAAGGGCATTTTTAACAAAACCCTAATCAATATTTACTGGTAAGTTTTCTAGGCAAAAAAATATCTTGTATATCTCTTTATAGCTTTGTACATCGAGGTGGGATCAGCACTACCACAAACTTGTAGTGCAATTTCTTCTCAAAGGACAATAACGTTTATTTTATTACTTTCATGATAATACGAGTAAAGAATGTTTCAGAAAGTATCCTATAAGTTATTGGTGGAACTATTAGTTATAAGCAAATTATGACAACGGCAATAGTTTGTGATTTGTGTTTATGATGTTTTATGAGACAAGATATGATACATATATAATCAGATAAAAACAAATTTTAGAAATTTATATTTTTATACCATTTGTCTCGTTCCACTAACAATGATCGAAGTCATTTTCTAAAAGTTACCAACTAAACAAGACCTTCGGATTATTTCGTTTCAGACTTCGTTACAATCAGGTTCACATTGTAACAGGATCTAATAGTAAATTCTTCAAAGGACTTTCCTTGTTTGCTTGATGAGTGCTTAATGAGTATTGTAGATAAGTACAGACAGTTTTAGATGAGAATGAATATTTGACACTCAATCACTGCGGTCGCTGTCACGTGACGTGGTGTTTTCGGCTTTTTCATTAATTAAACTTATCCACGGAGTGTAAAATAAATTATGATATAATCAAAATTTCACCATTACTTATTAAAAATTAGGACACAAACGTAATTAAGTGTTAAAGTTAGACCTCATAGAGTTATTAAGACAAATATGGGTATTTTACTAGATACCTATAGTTTTCAACTTTTCTAATGAGCTCAAATATTACAATTTTAATGGCTAGAAACAAGTTGAATTATGGAAGAAATAGGATGAATACATTCTCGATGCTTGAATATCAATATTAAGATAATAGGGTTTGTATTAATTTAAAGCGCAAAATCACCCATTTTGTGGAGTAGTGCGCAGAAATTTATCACTCTTCTCAACTTTGAAAACAATTGAAATACCTATAAAAATGTTATGCTGTGAAACACTTTGAAAACTGACAATTGTTCCCATGAGAATGCGCAAGAAGTTTCCTCCAAAGTTTTATTAATTTCAGTCCTTCTTTTTTCATACAACTTTTCTTCTCTGCGTCTAAATAATTTTAGTCCAACTTACCTTATATAAATGTCCTTTTAAGAAATGTATTTTTTATATTACTCGTCAAAAATGCTTATAATATCAGATTTCCTGTTACCTGAAATCTCTTTTTTATACTGAACAGGCCAACTCCGAAAGGAATGTTGACATGTAATGAAAAATACGAGTGAAGGAACTTTTGAAAGGGGAAAAAATAAGAATTAGTACAAATTTTACACAGCAAATTCTAAAACTCCATTAATATAAAATTAATTTGAACCTTTTTATGAGTACTACATTGTGTAAAACAAAAATATGGAGTTGAGAAAAACTAAAAAATGAAAAATAACAAAAAATGCAAGATACTTAAATTTAGTGACCCTAGATACCTAAACCCCCCAAAGAAGATGAGAAATCGCATAGATATAAATTTTATTTTGAAGCCATAGGGTGTACAAATACGCACTGAGTACTCGTAGAGGGTATGATGAAGATCCCACAGAGTGTCTTCATACGAGATAGTATAATCTCCAAAGGGCTTCTTATAGATTCTGGTACCCTCTAGAAACCAGTAATCTCGCAAAGTTTTACAACAGGTAAAGTAATCTCACTTGGAAGAAGATCTAAAATGCTGGTGATTTCGGAATTGGACTGGTGATCCTGTGATCCAAATTCATCTGAAGAACAAATAGCATTGGATACGAGAATGCTCTTATTTCTGAAGGACATAAGCTTCCAGAGATAATAAGATCAAATAGATCATAAGATCATCACACCAATATAGGTCTTAGAAAATAGGACCTTCCAGAGGAACTTTGTGGCAGACATATTGTTAGTGTGGTGTGCGCCTAAATAAGATGAATTGAATTGCACTGATTAAAATTAAAATAATGCTTGGCGATATAGATTTTAAATTAAAATTGAAAAAAACACACACAAATGAAAATACTTATTTTATTTATAGTAACACCTGCATGGTAGTTTACCAATATAAATTATAAAATTAATTGCAAAAATAAAATTTTTAACTTAAAATTTAAAATAGATACTACTCTAGGATCCATGCCTGCCACTACGTATTTCACATCATATATATATATATATGTTCAGTACTTATTTCTTAATTAACGGCTGGTGTTGTTACTGGCCCGAGATGACGTCACCGACTCGCAGCCCCTTCTCCAACCCCTTCAAGATAAGAAGACGCGGCTCATTATTCTCTCCGCAGGCGGCGTACTGGACACACGCTGCTGCCCGCATTCCACCCCAATACATGAACAGTTTCACGTTTATACAGCTCTATTTTGTTTTTATGTATTTCAAGTCAATATAGTTACTTTATTTACCCTCTCGGAGTGAATCATTCCCCTTGTTGTCCACCGCTCTCCATCTACAAGACCTACCCAAGACTTCTGGTGATCCTGGACTCCCCGCTGCCCTGGCCGAGGACCTCGACGACCCCGTTCTACGAGACTCCCCCAAGGTACATCACCAGTCGTTTTTTATTTCGGCTATACCGCGGTTACGGCTCTTCCTCAAAGAACGTACATTTGGTCCTCCGGGCCGGATCAGCTGGTCCTATACGAACGCTTCAGTTTCATGCAAAAAACAGTCCACTAAGTTTTAACATTTAATTTGAGTTCAAATCAAAACTCAACCGCCTCATGAAACAAACTTGATTAGCATTAAAAATAAAATTAGCATTTAAGCTAAGTTTCGTGAACTGAACTATAGAGCCAGACAGACAGGTACAGAACTGCAGGTTATGTTTATTGATTGCGCTGCTTATCGGCCGCTATGTGATTGTCGCTCAGCTGATCGAGTATTTCTGTCCGCCGACCGGACGCTCTTATCTATTTTGAGCAACTTATCTGTCAGCTGTTTCTATTTAAAACTAATAATTTTCTATCACTGAGGGAATCATTCTTATTTTCTTAATCACTCACTATCTAATATTATTTCTGTGTCAATGTTTTGTTTGAAGATTACTTGTTTTATTTTTGTCAAGGTTTACTAAATTAGTTTGTAAGCAGGTTAATTTAGTAAATAAGGATTCTGTCTTATGTAGGGTGTATTTCACATTTTGTATTTAATTAGTGTTTGAAAATATGGCTACTAAAAAACTAGAACAATGTGTGAAAAAGAGAGAAAGGTATTTTCAAAAGTTACAGCTGTGTTTTGATTTAATCAAGGAACTTCCAGGTGAAACTAATGATTTTGTCGCTAGGTATTCAAATTTAAAGTCTTTGTACTCAGACTTTGAAGCCCTTTCAGAACAGATGGATAATCTTAATCTTGAATTAGATGACCCCAAGGACACTGTAGATACTAGTTCCGCCTTCAAGCAGTTTGATACCATGTACTATAAATGTAAAGCCACCTATGATGTTATTGTAGCTACTAAGACTAAAACTGTCGATGTAGATCTCTCACAAACCTCACTTGTAAAACCTAAGCTTCCGCAAATAGATATAAGTAAGTTTGGTGGACAGTTAGAGCAGTTTAACTCCTTCAGATCTCTGTATGATAATTTAATCCACAATACCTCCATGGCCCCTATTGAAAAGTTTAGTTATTTAAAAAGCTTACTGGAAGGCCCCTGCTCTGGGCATTGTTGAAGCCATACCCTTTGATCCAGCTAACTACACTCTAGCCTATGACACTCTAGTGGAACGCTACACTAATCCACGCCTCCTAGCTAGTTTTTATCTTAATAAAATACTTGATCAACAACCTGTAAAGACCCCTAGTCTAAGTAGCCTAAGACAGATCGTAGATGTGTTTCACATAAATGTTCAAGCATTGAAAAGTCTAAATATCAGTGACTTGTCTGGTTTTATGCTCTTGCAACTAGCTTTACGCCTCTTAGACAATAATACTAGAAAAGCGTTTGAACTAGAAGTGAAATCCAAACAATTTCCTATATTGGAAGATCTTATGGAGTTTCTTCGCGCTCAGTGTACCGTCTATGAACTCACCAAAGAAACACACAAAGCTAGTGTAGTTACGTCAAGACCACCCGCACCCCTTCCCCGCAAGGCGTTGTTCTCAGCTCAACACGGTGCTTCACATTCAGAGAAGACTAACTCGTCGCCTTGTCGCCCTGCCTCTCAGTGTCCTATGTGTAAAAATAACCATCAACTTTACCGCTGTGACCAGTTTATTGCTTTGCCCTTACATGAACGTTATAATTCTGTGCGCTCATTTAAACGATGTTTTTCATGTCTTGGGTCACACCATGTGTCCTGCGTGTACTTCAAATGCGAGTTGTAGATTTTGTAAAAGTAAGAAACATCACTCTCTACTCCATGACAAGCGGGTCTCCACTCCGCCGCCCGTCCACGCAGACGCACCTCACTCTCACATCTCTACACCTGCGTCACCCCCCTCAGTAGTCGGCGCTTCCGCCGCCCGCGCCTACACCTCAGACAACCGCACCCGTTCAAACACTGTCCTGTCAGTCTCAGCGAACTAACACAAGAAATGTTGCTTTGTTAGGCACCGCTCAAGTACTCATTCAAGACGATTTAGGTCATTGGCAAACGTGCAGAGCTGTCATTGACGGAGGTAGTCAAATCAACTTTGTCACTCAATCATTAGCTCAGACTTTACGACTACCTATCAAAAGGTGTAATGTTAACATTTCAGGCATTGGTCATCAATGTGGCATAAACACAAAAGGCCTCGTTACTTGCAACATAGCCTCTCGCTACAACAGCGACGTCCAACTACAGTTGGATGCAGTTATCATTTCTAAGATAGCATCTAATCTTCCTACAGCCCCGCTTTCAGAATCTCTAAGGCAGAGATTCAATTCTTTGAATCTAGCAGACCCTGAATTTATTCATCCTGCTAAAGTTGACATTCTCTTTGGAGCTCAAGCTTTCACAGACATGCTTACCAATGAACTTTCCATCATCAAAGGGCAGCCTACCGCGCTGCACACAATATTTGGTTGGGTTCTCATGGGTGATGTCCCCATGGAATCACCTTCTCACCAAACGAAACTCTCTCTTTGTTTCATCGTCTCCAAGCACTGATCGACTCCTTGAACAATTCTGGGAAATGGAAGAAATCAATCTTCCAAAACCCCTCAGTCCCGCTGATCAGTTCTGTGAAGATTATTATCAATCAACCATCTATAGAGACGAAACCGGACGATATGTAGCCTCATTACCCTTCAAAAATGGCGTCCCCTCTGACCTAGGCTCCACACGAGAAATAGCTCTTCGCAAGTATCTCCAACAGGAAAGACGGCTTGAAAGAAAGCCGGGAAATCTCGCTCATTATTCAGACAATTTACAAAACTATGTTGACCTAGGTCACATGTGTCTCGCCCCTCAGCCCTCTCCATATGTCCTCACACATCACGGTGTTATAAAAGAATCATCTTCATCTTCACCTCTTCGAGTTGTCTTTGACGCCTCTGAAGTAAGTGACACGAATCAGTCTCTTAATAAATTGCTGTTGACTGGACCCAAGCTCCAAGCCGACATCGGAACTGTTATCTCCATGTTTCGATTGCACCCCATCGCTCTGACATGCGATGTAAAACAAATGTATCGAGCCATAAAAGTTGCTCCTTCTGACCGCAAATACCAACATTTGTTTTGGCGTTCTGACCCTTCTGGCCCTGTCCAAGAATGGGAACTTCAACGATTAACTTTTGGTCTCTCATCAAGCCCTTTCATCACCCTTCGAACTTTGAAGCAACTAGTTCTCGACGAAGGTCCTAACTACCCCAATGCTGCAAAAGTGCTAAACTCGTCCTGCTACATCGATGACATCGTCTTTGGTGCCTCTTCGGAACACGCAGCCCTTCAATTGTTTGATGAACTCAATCAACTCTGCGTATCTGGTGGTTTCGAACTTCACAAAGGGTCTAGTTCAAGTGTTTCCGTTCTCAACACCATCCCTTCTGACCACAGAGAAAGACCACATCCCCTTGGATCCATGCACTCCATCAAAGTACTAGGACTTGAATGGGACCCTTCCACGGATTGTTTTCACTACGCTATTGCCCCTGTAAATAAAACTCCGACCAAACGAAATGTCTTATCTCAAGTTGCCCGAGTGTATGATGTCAACGGTTTCATCAGTCCAGTTATCTTCACACTAAAACACTTGCTTCAGCAAATATGGGTTGGAAAACTAGACTGGGACGATCCACTCCCAAAACATCTACACATTGTTTGGGATAAATTTGTCAAAGAACTTCCACTTATGTCACAAATAAATATCCCTCGCTATATCCTCAGTACGTACATATCCGTCCAACTCATAGGTTTTTCAGACTCTTCTCAGAAAGGCATGTGCTCGGTATTGTATCTAAGAGTCGAATGTGAAAACAAAACTACCGGATGTAGCCTATTGCATTCTAAAACCAAAGTTGCTCCACTCAAACCACTAACGATACCCCGCTTGGAATTATGCGCAGCGTTGCTCCTCTCCCAACTGGTCAAAGCTAACCAGAAGCTTATCACCAAACTACAGATATCAGATATCTTTTTATTCACAGACTCAATGAATGTTCTTGGTTGGATAAGAACACCTCCGCACCTTCTAGAAACTTTCGTTTCAAAACCGTGTTTGTAAAGTAACGGAAATCACGTCTATTGATGTTTGGCGTCACATTTCAGGAGACAACAATCCCGCAGATTGTGGTGGTACTAGAGGTCTGATGCCCTCTGGCTTACTTGATCACCCGCTTTGGTGGCATGGCCCCTCTTTTCTACTAAATGAAATTTCCTCTTGGCCTGTATCACCTGGAAAAAGCTCCTCTGAAGTAATTGAGATCAAGAAGACACCATTTAGCAATACACTAACAACTAACGTTATACCACCAAACGATCTGTACCAGTGGATAAATCGATTTTCTTCACTCACTAAACTACAAAATGCAATGAGTTATGTACTAAGATTCATTCATAACATCCGATCCAGACAGTCTGCTAAACGTTTTGGCCCTTTATCTGTAAATGAACGAACCGAAGCCCTTGCTCAATGTGTAAAACTCGTTCAAAAGCAACACTATTCTCCAGAAATAAAAGCAGTCAATCAAGGAAAGCCATGCTCTCCTTCGATAAGAAAACTCACACCATTTTTATCATCTGATACCCTCATGGTGGGGGGTAGACTGAAGTTTTCTCCCTTGCCTGAGTCTTCGAAGCACCCTGTTTTGATTCCTTCTCAAAGTCACTTCGCAACTCTATTGTGTGATCACTATCACCTGTACTCTCTTCATGGTGGTCCCAAAATAGTTCAATCTCTTATTCAACGCCGCTACTGGATTCCGGGTGCGAGAAATCTCATCCGAAAACGCATTTTTCGATGTCTCACTTGCTTTAGAATGAAAGCAAAACCCACACACAACCCCTAATGGCAGACTTGCCCCCCTCTCGCTTCAAGCAAACGCGATGCTTCACCAACGTTGGATTGGATTTTGCTGGTCCCTTTCTTGTTAAAGAAAGTACTAGAAGAAACGCAAAATTGTCTAAATGCTACATTGCTCTTTTTGTATGCATGACAGTCAAGGCTGTTCATCTAGAAACTAGTCCACTCTCTCAATACTGAATCTTGTCTAGCCGCAATCGACCGTTTTATTGCTAGAAGAGGTTTATGCCGCAACATAAATATTCTGATCAAGGCCGCAACTTCATTGGTGCTGCTCGTCAGCTTCAAGAAGTTTATTCTCTACTCAAGAACTCCACGCCACTGATCTCAGACCACTTAGCCAAGAACGAAATCCATTGGAACTTCAATCCACCCTGTGCTCCGAACTTTGGTGGTCTCTGGGAAGCTGCAGTGAAGTCTACCAAGCATCATCTGAAGAGAATAATACAAAACCACCACTTCACTTCAGAAGAATTCTCGACATTCTTATGCCGCATTGAAGCTGTTCTGAACTCCAGGCCGCTCTGCGCACTTCCATCATCACCTGACGACGACTTCAACTACTTGACTCCAGGCCATTTCCTCACTGGAGATCTTCTGCTGTCACGTCCAGAAGAGGACATCACTTCCGAGCCACTCAATCTTCTATCTCGTTGGCAACAAGTGTCTCGCGCCACTCAACACTTCTGGAAGAGCTGGAAGAAAGACTACCTCCACTCGCAAATCCAACGCCCAAAATGGGACTGAACAAACTACAAATGTAAAGGAAAATGACCTAGTATTAATGTACTCTAGCAATAGTGATCCTCTAACTTGGCCCCTAGGTAGGATTATCAAAGTGTTACCTAGCTCTGACAACATTGTTCGTGTGGTCCAAGTGAAAACCCCGTCAGGTATTGTAACCCGTCCTGTAAATAAGTTGGTTGTTTTACCTAATGTTTAGTCATAATCTCCTTAGTGTACATATAACTCCATTTTCTATTCATATTTAGCTCTTAATTAATGATAAATTGACTCAGGTATGTTTCATGACGAATGGTAAATTTTCTTCAATCATAACGTTTTCTTTTTTCTTTTACTTGGGTCAAAAAATGTCCTTTTTTGGGGGGGGGGGAATGTTCAGTACTTATTTCTTAATTAACGGCTGGTGTTGTTACTGGCCCGAGATGACGTCACCGACTCGCAGCCCCTTCTCCAACCCCTTCAAGATAAGAAGACGCGGCTCATTATTCTCTCCGCAGGCGGCGTACTGGACACACGCTGCTGCCCGCATTCCACCCCAATACATGAACAGTTTCACGTTTATACAGCTCTATTTTGTTTTTATGTATTTCAAGTCAATATAGTTACTTTATTTACCCTCTCGGAGTGAATCATTCCCCTTGTTGTCCACCGCTCTCCATCTACAAGACCTACCCAAGACTTCTGGTGATCCTGGACTCCCCGCTGCCCTGGCCGAGGACCTCGACGACCCCGTTCTACGAGACTCCCCCAAGGTACATCACCAGTCGTTTTTATTTCGGCTATACCGCGGTTACGGCTCTTCCTCAAAGAACGTACATTTGGTCCTCCGGGCCGGATTTGAACCAGCGACCTATGGATCAATGTTGGTATTTGCGGTCAGAAGGAGCAACTTTTATGGCTCGATACATTTGTTTTACATATATATATATATATATATATACCAATGAATATAAGTTTATTATGAACTAAATTATCAAATTACACAACGGCAGTAACACTTAGAAAAATCCGTTCACACAATAACAGGTTCATCGTATATTTTCTGCGAATCAGACAATAAATTGTTTATAACAGTCTTGATAATACAATCTTGCATAGTGTGTTGAATTATATTCAGTGTATGTGACTATAAATTTAAAATTACAAAACTTAGTAATAATTTCATGTTTTCTATGGATATTGCCATTGTAAATTAATTATTTAAATGTAAATGCCAAAGTTTAGTTGCGAAGTGTTTCAAGTATAAATGTACAGTTCACTGTGCTGAAAAACTACGAGGTAGAATAGAGTGACCTGGAGCTGTTAATAAATTGGAGATTTATTTGTATGCATACAATTATATCAGAGTGAACAATGAATTAATCTCGAATCAAACACAATATAATCTTGATTTATATTGCAACTTTATGAAATAGTTTTATTAAACTTTTATTAGTGTATAGATTGGTTTGAACCTCATCATTTCATCTATACAACTCGTTTGTTGTAACCTTAAGAGACTTTGAGCCGTTATAAACATAACTAATTGAGACATAATGGATGCTTACAAGCTAGATTGTACAAGGTAGCAGTACGCCCCAAGAAATGTTGCGAACAGGTTTCGCTGAGGTTTCATGTAAAATGTATTATATATAAATAGTTTAATTCTCGATATGTCCCTTGGGAAGACCGACAGACATCACATAAAAATAAATTGACACAAATATTCATTTCAGCCAAATTCCATAGCTGGAAATTCACCACCACAGGACACTTTTTTTCGTATGTAGATAGTTTTACGTAAATGGCAAATTCTTTAAAAGTGATCGTTTCCTTAATCAACTTTTCAATCTGTACTAGAATTAAATAACAACAAATTAATTTACGTACCTACCATACTATTGTCACTACTCCACTTCAAAGCCACATCGTATTTAGTTCCTAACTTACTGTTACATTGTGATCGTTAATTATATGTATACCCGGCCACTAAGATCTTTAGCACCAAGCGTAAGCTCTTACATAGGGGACAAACAAGTTTTACACCTCTAAGTGTACAGTCACCTCCTAGGTCAGCATTATGTTAAAGTTACATCTAATTCTTATCACAGGAAAATTATTAACAGGAGCAGTAAACAATGCTTACCAATTTTAAATGTATATCGTATAAAAAAGAGAAACCTCTATTACCATTGTTTTCAAATAGTAAATACCCAGATTTAACCAGTTATTTTAGTTATCTTGTATGAAGTATGTATGTGAAAGGAACTTTAATTTCATTACAAATTCAATGATTGAGAAAGAACAGTTGCTACATGCTTAGTTTGTTATTGGTGTTACTCATACGCAACACAACTGCCAGACACAACAATGCTCAGTGACACCTATTATTTTGTTGATGATTGACAGCGTCCGCCAAAACACAAGCCAAATCAGTGACTGTCAGCTTTTGTCATTGCAGCGTCTTTGTGTGCCCTAACAATAGGACACATTGCGTTGTCATAATGCCCGCGCAATGCCTGTCCCGTTGCTCCATTACTGTCATTTATCAACAATGACAATTCCACCTAACTGCATGTGTTGTGACAATTATACACGTATTTTAGTATATTTCTTATCTCTACAAGAAAAATATCAATACAAAAAATTTGTACTTGTATATATCTAATTTTGTTTCAAATTATTTTTTTTTAATAAATAAACCAAGTTATGCTACTTAATATTGTCAGTAAACAATATACTCAGAAAGCTTTGTATATCATTTTATATCAACATTTTGCTTTTAATTTTATCGATAATTCTGTTTTTAAAAGCAAAAAAGTGATTTTAATTAACAATATTCTTAAATTATAAATCAAATTTAGAACATTCTTGAATTATTCAAACACTCGCTCTGAGAGCTTTCTAGGAAGACAATGTAACCCACCCTTATTTGCATAATGGTAATAACATGTAAAATACATTTTCATCATATATCAAAGTGACATATCCAAATACGCACTTTATGAATAAAGACAAGGACTTTTCGACCGTTCTCAGCAATGTAATAATTTCCTATTACTACTCCTAATGGTCTTTAACAAAGGAATATTTGAATAAGGTTACAGTATCTGATCGTGTCCCTACTTTTCAAGAAATATTTAATGTCACGACTTTCGGGTTTTGGTATACCTCTTCCTTCCTTGCTAAATTTGCATAAACATGATAAATAAAAGTGCTTGCTCTATTTGTAACTCTTGTTCGTTCAGTTATCAAACATTCTAATCTGTTGAATCATAACAATAAATTTTAATCATCTGCCACTTTGTTGTTGTTCAAAATATTAGGATTTCATCATTTAACATCTCAACCATAAGTAAACTATTTATATTTCTAAACTTGTTATTACAATTAAATCGTATTTAATTAATTTAAATTTACTTTAATTTTGGCTGCATACGCTTGTAAATTAAAAACCCCTCTTGTTCCGTAAAATTGCACAAATAAATTACACAACACATTAAAAGTAAGACCTCTTGTACGTGTGTCTTTTAATTGAATTAGCTATTAGTTTTTGAGTCAATGAATCATTTATATAGCGAAAACTAATCGGTAATGAAAAAAATATTCAATTTGAAATATTACATTTTAAAGTGTAGGTGTTCAAAATGTTAATAATCAAAAGAAAGTAATGACTTGAATAAGAAATCAAGTTTTTCGAACTTTGGTTTGACCTCAACCAAAAGTAGCAGGCCTAACGGTTGGTTTTTTTCCACGTTGTGTTTTTATATAACATAATTGGCTCTTAGATCTTAGATTGGATCCTGTGCTATAATCACGTTAAGGAGTTGTCGTGTGCGCCCTGCAATAATTAGCGTTAATTTACTGAGGTCTGCACCTCAGCATGACTTTAACGATGAATTTAATTAGGGCGGTAAGAAATTAAGTTGCACTTGTGGATAGTTATATTTCTTTAAAGACTTTATATGCATAACTATGCTAAATGGATAATGTGTTGTAATTTAAAATACATTTATCTGCAGTTATAAAAGGGTTGGTTATCTGTTTTATAGTTTATTCAAATGAACACTGAAGATGATTTAGTATTTCGCAATTGCCTGCAAAGAGAATTATGTAAAAGGGTTTTAGTTTCATATTTTTTATATCAAATCTTCACACTAATAAAACTTTAATAGGAACTTTAAGTTTTGTATTTACTTGAATTTATTCGTTCTATTGAATAAATTCAACAAACGTGTTTATGCCAAAATTGTCTGCAAAGTGGTTCCGGTACATCTGAATCCTACGTGTGTTAAAGACCTGTGTGTTACTGTGGATTAGTGAAGGATTCCTACAGTAACAAAGATAGCAAAGTGCTGTGGCTGGTATTGTCTTACATGTTCAGTGTTACAAATTACCATTGTGTTTTCTTGTGGTGCAATCGATTAGACAAAATACGGTCATCAGAACAAAAAAATTGGCTTCTCAACTCTGCAAAGTTGCTCAGTCACGATGGTGACTTATATGTTCCGAGGAAGGCTTATCAACAAAACCATTACAGATGACAGTGTTATTACAGGCCAGGAAATCTCCTGTGTTTTTATATATACTTATCTTAAAACTGAACTGGCTGCCCTTTCATTCAGCGGAAACTTCTACGAAATGGTGCTCTATCTTTGATATGTTATATATCTAGTCATAAACCGCTTGTCTATTTATAAAGAATGTATCAAATTAAAACTATGGTAACTGTATTGTCTGCCACATTTATTCAAATGTTCAACGAAGATTATATTTTTTTAAATCGTAATAAAATTCTTATAACCTCCGTATGATATCTTGAAACATTAACTTTTAAGAAAATTGGAAAAGCGATGTTATTTGGTTTATTTCTTCAGTTCTTATTATAGATAGAGAAAATATTTTTCAAGAAATTAAAGAGTAGTATATAGCTTTTATAGTCAAATGAAGTTTAAGTGTAAATATAAACGCTTTTATATATATATATATATATATATATATATATATATATATATTTATTTATTTATAAAACGACATAAGTTTTTAAGAGGAATGCGACCAGATAAAATGTATATGATCAATTATGCACCATGTATACGATTAATTTAACTGAAATTAGTCAACTCAGGATATTACGAAAGCAGCAGGCTGACATACCCCTAAATTTAACTATACCGGTATTTGTCCGGACTTGTATGCTGCAACATGTATATGATCATTCTGATGGCATGTATATGATAAATATTGCAGTATGTATATGATTATTATGACACAGATGTCTTAACTCAGGATATTACGACAACAGCAGGCCGACCTACCGCTAAACGGAACTATGTGAGTGAGTATATGTCCAGAGTAGTATTCTATATCTGTGCAACCATTACGATGGCATGTATACGATAAGTAGAGCTGAGACTTGAGCTTTAATTCAGGACGTAAGGATATTACAAACGACTGCAGGACGTCGTAAAGTTTGCGAAACTCGAATTCAAGTTTATCACTCAAGTGTGATATATGTTTTTCGTAAATAGTTACTGTGAGTAAGGATGATGATTTCATCAGCAAAACATGTATTTATTCATGCCATAAATATATTTATATTTAATTTAAAAACACCAATAATCCAAAATGTTAAAACATTTCTATGTAGCACTCTTTTTTAAATTCTTCTACATACAAAACTTCTCATCAAATGCAGCTCATTAAATATTAAAAAATTATTAATTAGATATTTTTAAACTATTATACTCTCGAGGTATAATACTTTAGGATAATATAATTCAAACTATTTAATAATAAAATTAGTTGAACAGCTTTAATAATCTTAGAGTTAAGTGTCTATATAAACGTTAGTTTAAGTGACACGTATTATATTTATTGGTATTCATGAACATTGTATTAAAATATATCAAAAGTACAGTATTTGCAATTATATATAACACCAGGTTTTTAATTGATTATCTGTTTATGTTATAGTATATGTAAGAAAACTCAGGGCGGTAAAATATGTATTTGCCTGCACCCTGACTTGGTGGCATTATTCTCAGGGAGTTGTGAACCTAGCTGCTAACTTTACGGATTCCTATGACCACTTTTTGATTGTTTGATTCATTTTAATGATAAAACAATCCTCTTTGTGAGGCATGAAATATGCCCATGAGGCCTTTGGATCGTCGCTAAACGACGAGCTCGATGATGCTGTACATTATTTCATTGAATTTGGCTCAGCGTCAGTGCACATTTTTGCATTGCCCTTATGGGTATTCATGATGGCAATGATAAAAATTGCAGATTAAATAAATTTTTAAACATACTGGGTACAATCTTTTGACATTTTACCGTCATGTGGCATAGTGAAACATGTAGCCCAACTGTTAGCAAGATGACTCGAGAAGGACATTGTCTGTAAGCTTGGCATGAAGCTTCGTTCTACATATAAAAGAAAGATTTTTAAGATGGTGCATGTCCATCCATTGTATTTGGTTTATAGTAGGGTGGTATAATGTCTCTTTGGTCTGTCAGGATGTTGAAACAATATCCTGTCTGTTCACAGGATATTTCAAGAATAACATGTGCTATAGACTTGAAATTTTTGTATGCAATGCCAGTGAACACTGTTACATGACACGTGTTTTGTTATACTCTTAACTTATCTGTTACAACTGAACAGTGTAATTCTAATAGAATTTTAATTCTTCTGACCCCTGATTGTTTTCATTGCCCTATTCACCCATCGCAGTGTGATAACTAGAGTAATTAATTGTTATACTGTTTCAACAGAGGATGTTTAGAACAACTTTGCAACACAAACTATGAACAGCTCAACAATCTGACTGGTGCAGCTGTATTATTATGGTAGCACTAATTGGAGAGACAGATATATATATATATATATATATATATATATATATATATATTGTAACATCAGACTATATATTGTGCCTTGTATCAATAATTAAGGAAGAAACACAAGTTAAATATTACAACCAGCATATAAATTATTCACAAGGTTATTATTAGGATTATATGTTATAACATGTTTACCACACATGTGTTTTTGACAATTGAAATTAACAAGGAAACTTCCTCCAGTAAGTTTAGGGCTCTAAATTATGAGATGTATTAAATTGAAAAAGAAATTACCGTGAACTTAAAAACTAAAAACTTTTCCGTTGAATTTAAGTAGGCATTAAGTAACACCTTATAATTGTCAGTAACTATAAATCCCTCGAGTAAATGGTTGTAGAAATGGGACGCAAGGGAATTACTTGTTAAAAACTAAGTAATGCAGTTTAAATTGTTGTCAAAGTAAATGTTGTTTGAAATATGTATGAGGAGATGGTAAGTAACTAACAGTTTCTGGCAGTTTCACACGCAAAATCATAGGTTTTGTGCCTGTATGACCACTTCTGGTTCCATTAAACTATAATTTCCGACTCCAAATCTTGAGTTTACTTTCTGGCTATGACCAAGAAAATACGCCAAAAAGTGTATATTTATGGCCATTGTAATTTAATTTGTTCTTAGCATGTTTTGTACCATAGTTGACTTTGTCCCAATCAAGAAAATAAAGACGGGTTCTACAAAAGTCTTTAAATGTATAGTATAAGCTAGATAGTTATTTTGTCTTTTATATATAAAACACAATATTTACTAGAAATGTACAGTTAACAGTAAATTAACAATGACACTTTTACACGTTTGTTTCTTTATAAACTGGACAATATTTTTAATATTGTAGAACACTTAGAACTGTACTTTGTACATTAGTTCAAAAGCACTGTCCAGCGAACTTTCATCTAGCATAGTTGTTGCCGACTGCTTCAAAGGGAATCATCGGAGTCAAGTTCTCACCATCATACTTTTTCTAACGTAGATGAGAAATTACCTAATTGCTAAAATCTGAACACGGCGAGGAAAATAATAGATACTCCTTAGAGTATTTACACTCTTATAAATGTAAACAAATTAAGAATTGAAAAATATGATTTATAGACTTACTACATTTTCTTCAGAAACTAAATTTGAATAGAGCACTTTAATTAAATTAGTTTTTTCAGTTCCTGAGCACTCCTGAAGATACGATTATGAAAATCTGTATAACATAGTAATTTTTACGGTAATTATAATATTCTTCAGCCTTAGTATTTTTTTCCAAACTTTATTTTGCCTTGTAAGTCGATCAAGAAAATATATATAAATACACAGTTCTGAAAAGCTAAATTTGTGTCAAATATGGGTTTTATCACAGTCTTTAAATTTATAGTAAAAGTTGAATAGTAAATGTATCTTTGATATCTACATTACAGTACTGAAAAAGCACTGCATACCTAATATTTGATCAAATATACAGTTAAAACTACATTTTTATAAAGAGTTATAATTCCCTTTTTAGGTTACTTTCCTACTCCATGCTCAACAGCGGTTGCGGAAAAGGTTAAAATAAAACGTTGTGGTAATTATCAAGCTACTATAACTATACTATATGAAGCGTTATACTATACTATAACGTGTTACTATAAATGTAACACATTTAAATTTATCAAAGTTAGTAAATTAATTAAATATATGGTTGTGCTGTCAGAAATCAATGTTTACACATGACAGTTGATTACATTTAACAGGGTCCTTCAAATAATAAAGTAAAGCAAAGTAAAGATGTCATTTTACCAGACGAAGTTATGGCTAAGAAACCCTCTCTAATAAACATGGGGACTTAACGGCTTAAATATGACTTCCGAACCACCACCCATGGCCGGGCAGGCGGGCTGCTTGCAAGGACAGGATCGCTCAGCTGTTACTCCATTCAAGCAGAAGTCAGGCTCGACGTTACAAACAATCAAATAATAATATTTGTTTTGCAGTAATGCATCTTTAGAGACCAGTAAACCAGAAGGATTTTCGAAATAAGAATAGGTCCTTAAGTTAACTAGGGAATCTTATAGATTTTCTATGTAACATTTCAGTACAATCGGTTGAATAGTTTTCGTTTGATAGCGTAAAGAACAAACAAACTCATTTTCGCATTCATAATATTAGTTGTATTAGTTAAAGTATTCCTTCTGGTTTAGTCCCATGGAAGTTAGGTTTCACTTAGGGCTGTTATCTCGATCTTTAACGCGTTTAGTTGGTATGTATACGAATTTTCCTTATTAGAACCTCAATTAGAGCTAAAATAAAGGACGTAGTAAATCTAATTTCAAAATGGCGGCTGTTTAAAAACCAGTTAATAGAACTTTTAAATTGATTATATTTGTTTGCCGTAATGAGATTTTAGAGCCAAGATGGGATTTTTCACAATTGTAGAGACTATTGGGGTGCACCCTGAAGGGGCTTAGAATTAGTCATAGGTTCTCCAAGAATCCTAAGAATGTCCCTGAAAAATTTCAGTACAATCGGTCACGCAAAAAAATCTGCTAAATGTCTGTAAAGAAATGAGTTTCATACAAATGTTTATATTTATAGAAGAAATATTTCTCGAAATATCTTGCCACAAGGTACATTCAAATGGTTTTTTAATTAAATTACATTTCTTAACAGCGTTTTACTACTAAAATTTCGTTAGATAAGGAGGGTACAACAATGCAAGAGAAAAAGAATCTTATCACCGATTTTTAAGACTGACTTTCTGCTATATTATTTATTCTATTTACTCTATGCATAAATATGTCTATTGACTTTTTTTGTTGCCATTATGATTACCCTTAGAATAAATGTAAAAATATTAGTTAGTGTTCAGCCAAATCCAATGAAGTTACATGCACCATGATGACCTCAGTGTTGCCTATATATAAATTAAGCTCCATGCAAATTGTAGTCTGTAAGTCAGATAGTTTTAGAAATATCGATAGATAGACTGACATACAGAAATACAATTCTTCCAGCCCTCTAGTGTTAAGCTTTTACTTTGTGCAGATATTGATTCAAACTTATAAAGCTTTATTAATATTTAAGACACATCGCTGTGTTTGACGATTTTTGTATCTCTTCAGAAATTACCATTATCTTATCAGTATTTAATATAATTAATGTTAATGCGTTAGCGTTTTCTGGGTGAAATAAAACACCTCACTCAACTTATTCATCTCATAAAGATAACCGTATATAGGTTAATATTTTTCAGGTGATCAAACAACTTTTATATTTTAAGCCCCTGTAAAATACTAACTTAGTATACGAAGTCAAGCCTACTTCCTGGAAACGCTCAATATTACAAAGATGATCAATAGATCATTGAGTTTGGCAATCGATATCTTCCATATTTTAAATGAATAATAACGACATCGTCTTCATCGACATTCTAAAAAAGGGTTGACATGAGCAGTTTTTCTTCTAACCTATGTACCAGGCAAACCAGAATGTGTAACCTAAATCTTATGGCAAATCAGTAACTTTTTGTTGTATATCCAACAGTTAAGCTACAAAACGCCCTCATTTACAATACAACAAATTATATTTAACTACGAACAAATACTGAACTTAAGTTTTTTAATATTGTAAAATTTAATATATACTCGTACTACTCATTTATATTTCATATATATATATATATATATATATTTTTTTCTAGTAACCAAAAACATTTGTACATTCTTCTTAACACTCTTTGCAGTTTCTTATCTTTTTAGTTAACTCAATAATATAAAATATACCTTAGATTTAAACTAAATTTAATTACATTAAATAATATTGAGGTTTTGAACCATGCGAATAAAGGTAATCGGTTTACGCCATTCCATCTAATCTTAAATTAAATTTTGGTCACTTTTCTGTATAATCATAAACTTTTTCCGTATTTATCGTAATTGTGATAGATTAAATATATTGTGTATCACCTGAATTAATTTCCCAGCGGTTAGTTGACAAGTTGTAACAGTCGCCAGGTATTACAGTCGCACGTCGAGGCATGGGAAACTACAGTTTTAATTGTTGTTACCCAAACTTTAGGCTTTCAAATATTCATTGTCTTATATACGGCCGGCCTTTATTTAATGGGACATAATTTTTATCTCAGACACTAAATATAACACGGAAATTTAAATGGAAACATTTCCTTGTTTTTTACAGACATTTAAAAATAATAATTCAACACTTTAAAAATTGACGCCATTAACTTACTTATTCTTTAAAAAACTCCATAAGTAATCTCAAAACTTTACCTGTCATATTTCTGTTATGAACGAATATATAAAAAAGAGCCAAAAATACAAAAATCGTAAAATTACTTTTTCTATCAATAATAATAATAAAGTATAGGTTGTTCCATAGGAAAAAAAACAAATTTGACTGCTACATTGGATAATGTTGCAAATGTATCAGTTTAGAATGAATATTTTTAAATGTCTGTAATAGCGAGGAAAGGTTTCCATTTAAAGTTTTAAAGTGATATATTTATAGTATGCGAGATAAAAATAGTGATCCATTCAAAGAGCCACCGTATTATACATTATTATCTCCACGAATGTAAAGGCAATTAATTTATTTTGTATTGGTAGCTAGAAACCAATAAATATTTATTAATATGTACCTACTATTAGAAAAACAAATGTAGTATATTGACTCTATCTATATAGAAGTAGCCACGACTTTTCTTACCATAAATATCTGCTGGAATTGTATAATAATTTGGCTCTATTGTTTACTTTTTAATTTTTTAAATATTTTTTTAATAAGGGTTATTTTAATGCTTATTAATAATTAACATAGCATACATGATTATGCTTTGGCTCAACTAACCAATGTCCAAGGGATCAATGTAGACACTATAGAGATTGTAACCACCAATATTGTATCCCTTAGTTACAAAATGAAGGTTTAAAGTGCTGAACCATTGAGTCCTTAAGGAAAATAAAATAAAATATTCTTTATTCCGTCACTTTCCTTCGTCAGCAAGTTTTATCGCCTGTAAGCAGCAGTTTTCTTTTTTATTTACTTTTAATTTCTTTTCTTTACTCACTTCACAACATTTGTAGTACTACTCTGTAACGCAAAGTACTGTGTTGTATGAATTATGTTATCAAATTGAGTTGATTTTAGTAAATACATGTCATTTTTCTGTTTCACGTCTTAAACATATTTACATCGAACTGGAGTTAGATTTATTAGACCAAGCAAACAACGGTGAGCTGGAGTGGCGCATTGATGTATGATATTAGAAACATGATCAGGAAATTGATATCTAACATAATTAAAATGAATAATGACGTCATCGTATGTGACATAGTACTATTATGTGCCTGGTTTCAACTATATAAGCCATAATCAATATTGTTTCGTTACTAAATTCTCTAATTTAAACGTGAAATGTTAGCAGCTATAAGTAAAATGTGCAGTATGCGTGCATTAAACTATATTTAAAAATTGCTTTATATTAAAGTATTTAGTAATTTTTGTGGTAAAAGTTTAATCTGATATTCACGTGCTAATAGATGTGACAATGCTAACTTTCTGGTGATACATAGATAATCAATCTCTCTAGTTTGAAACGTATTCTAAGGTAAAGATTTTAAAAAGTATAATTTATTTTATAAACGTAATACAGTACAGAAAGCCCAGAAAGAGATAATATTGTATTTATGTACTGTTACAGCAGCAACTGAACATGCTTTAGAACACCAAATTACTTTACTATAATATAAAACTGAAAGGAGTTTATCTAACTCTCCACTGATTGGATATTTCTCAATGACTGGGGGTATCTCATTCATTGAACAATTCCCATTGACTGAACGATTTCTCAATGATTGGGCTCTGTACCAATCTTTCCAGTCAAACAGATAGGGGTGACACACCCTTATGTGTAGGCTGCCAGCCCTTAAGGTGGTGAAACCTTATCGATTTTGGGTTGAGGAAATTAAAAAATAGTCACAATCCTTCAAGATACCCTTCCTGAAGATATAAAAAGAAGAACATTTTTTTTATTATTTAAAGAGATATTAAATACATATGAAGTAGTAATTTTGGGTATTTTCATATTCACGCCTAATGGAAAAGTCTGATTATAAGGATTCCAAATTTTTACAGTTCGTTTGTAACTATAAAATACTCCCTAAACAAACTGCTGCAGAAAGGTAGTACGTATTCAAGGACAGTATAATGTGAGAGCAGTTTTCTAAAAATTTTGAAAAGTTTTCGACACCAGGAGACAGGTTGCAAGGGAAGAACTACAGAAGTGAGAAAAACAAGGGCAGCTTTGGCCAAATCGTGTAAAGGGGCGGACACATGAATTTGTACTGTTAAAAAGGGCAAATGTGGTAAAGGTATGTGGATCTGATCAAAGTAAGGTACAAGTCTTCGGTTAGACAGGGAGCTGTTACCTATACATTATACTAAATAATACGTTTACGCTTAAATCACACATTTAAATGAAATCGTATGTACAGTGTTTATTTTTAATTATGATTGGTGTAATACAAATTAACAAGTATTAAAGTTTTAAAAATGATGTTGTTATTGTTTCTTTATTGTGCAACATTCTGACAATAAGAAAGTATCCAACTTTCTAACAATAATCCTGTAGTCTTTATTGTGGAATTGAAGAAATGGTAACAACTGTTTTAAAACAGTCCATAATTTAATGTAATGTTGCGTGCGTCATAATGGTGATATAATAATTAATGAAAGCCATATTCCCTTACAGATACTAGTATACTTATATAATCTGTACAATATTACAATTTTTTAACCAAAAATTAAGTACTTAAAAATGTTTAGAGCAAACTAGATGGTTTGAGCGATATCCGCTATTGACTAGTTGATTGATATCAGTGGTTGGTAGACCACTTAGTTAAGACCATCCAGACGGTTTATAGATTACTTATGTCTGAGATCAAGATTACTCCACCACTGTTAATAGCACATAGTATTTGGTTAACCTGTCACCCTGCAATGAGTTTCAGCTTTATGCCCTACAAAACATTCAACAAAAATAGAAGTAAAAATTTTTCTTATATTGCTACACTGTCACTTTTCTATTAAAATTTTCAGATAAGAGTAATAGTAATTGTTAAAAACCAATTATACCCTAATTTATCTTAACATATGTTTGAAACGGAATTTATATGTAACTTTAAAATATTTAGTAAAAAATCATTGCTCAAAATGGTAAAAACACTCAAAATGTTATGAACATATTGTAATTGGATTAACCCAAATTCCTGGGGTCTAACCTGTCACAGCGTTACGCTTCAGACGCTGCACTAAGTGAAAGGTAAACTGAAACTGAACTTAACATCCTTTATTTAGTCTCACTTAATTTATTATTTGATGTGAACTAATGTGAATTTTACTGTTACCTGTTGATGTTAAAATATTTATTTATGTGTAACAATGAATAATACTTGTAAGTGTAACAAGTAAACTTTTAAGAAACTTAAGTCCCTAGATTTTTAAATCTAAACAAAATAATTATGTTATAATTACGTCTGTACCTAGATGACTTTCTTGAAGTAGTTTTACATTATTGCATTACAACTATCAAATAGCCAAAGTAATACAGAATTGCATTATACGATGTAAAAAGTATACCCAATATTTTGACCTTTTTGCACGTTTAATTTAAGTTTATTAGCTGTTATGTGAAAAGAAGCAAAATGCAATTGTTTTAGATTGAGGAAAGTTTTGCTTATTAAAACAATATTTTTTGGTTTTATAATGTGATATATGATATATCAGTAAATATTTTTAATCAGCTCTCATCATTTTGGTAAACAGTTACTATTTTGTAATACTAACTGTTCAAATTTTGTAATACTATTTTGTAAAAAACATACGAAATTTGATATGGATTATTGTGTTACTTTGTTTACTACACTGGTTTGAACTGCAATATCAGTTTTAGTTTCCTAATTTCCTGATTCAAAATAAAAAAAATTACAAAAGAATTTAGAAAAAGGTTTATATTATTAATTTACGATTGTTTAAAACATATATTTATTTGAAGCAAATGTTAACAATAAATAAAACATTTTGCTCTACACTCATGAGAATGACATAGTACGAAATGCATATTACTATACTGTAGATAATTGAATGTATATAGTTTAAGAGAAATCATTCAGTTGTAAATATGAAAAAGATACTAGAAAATAATAGAAATTTTTCTAATTTTAATAATAATGTACTGGAAATCTATATTTTAACCGTAATATATCTCAAATTGACTTCAGTATTTTCTATCCTCCAGTTTTGATTTAATTCTCCAAATAACATAGTTTATAAAACTCTTACTTGCATTTCATAAACAATTTATTATGAATTTAATGAAAAATGTTATAAAAGTGATATACTATGTTGGCAATGGTGTTAGTTTTTACTGTTTCTCCAATTGGATTTTGATTTAGTTATAAGATACTCGACGCTTTCAGTAGAGATTACATCTTAATTAAATTTCTGTTTCATTCCATTTTACTACCTTCAAACAAATAAACTGAGGAAGTGCGACCCAACTGTCACTCCTTTGTGTCTGGTTGGGGAACCAGAAATTAAGACTGCATGAATCAAATAATTGTTGTTCTATATTAACCCGATATAATGCTGCATATTATCATTGCATCTTTGAAAATAATTATGATTGGTGGCATGTATCGTGTTTAAAATGTTCTTAGAGAAAAATTAACTTATTTATTAAAAAACCAATTGTTTTCAATTGAAATTAAAACGCGTATAATGTAATATTTATTACTACAGGTAGTAAATCCTTAAGTATTTTTGAATTTTCTTGAAAAATGAAAGTGATATTAGTATACGATCACAAGATCTAACCTAAATTAAGCTAATTTATCCAAAAATAACTGTTGTTACCTGACCTAGACATAAACGCTTTAAAATTAAATTAAGTATTTATATTATCAAAATACCACAAAATAACATTATACCAACCTGACAGATTCTAAGCTACTACGGAGAAGGCGAACAAGTTGAAAACAATACTTCGTCCTGTAGATTTGACCTAGCCACAGTTGGCATTCTAAATGAATGAATCAACGGGTATTGGAATTCCAATACTCAGATCTTTGGATATTATTTTAAGGCTTAACATCAAAACTATTTAACCTGTATGGTTGTGGTCACATAATACTTTGAACTAACTCTAAGGAATCTCGCATATTCCTTAAATATACATTAAATATCAATACTTTCCTATCAGCAAGCGATAACTCCAACCTTATCAAATTTGATACTGAAGGTTTTATTGGTTCTCGAGCCATTTTCACGCCTCTTAACATTTTTTCGTAGTATAGCTCGCGAGCAAAACGCCGTATGCCAAATGTATTGTGAATATTGGGTTTAGCTCCTGTTTACCTTAATCATAGTGTACCTTATGACACACTGAGAATACTCTTCACCTATATTACACTATATTTTTTTAGTTTCGTTTTCTATGATGTCAAAAATATGTAAAGAGTTCATTTATGCTTCTAAGATGTCTACCTTTAGTTCTCTCCAGACAAACATATGTGACATCGAACAAACTGTCAATTCTGTTACAGTTTCCTGGAAAGCGAACTGGGTCTAAATTAAACATTCACATTGAAGCAATTGAAGCAATTCCCACTCCAACTGTATTGTTTCTCCACTAGCTGCTAACTCCAGATTGGTTTGCCAGGAACTGCTAGTAGCGGTGGACTTAGAACTCCGTCTGGAACCAGGCTTCGAGAACTTTGCAGGCACCAGTACACAAGAATGTACGAGTATACAGGAATACTCGCCAGGATGCAGCGCTTGTCCAACAAGCTGTGCTATGTCATGGATTTCTTCTACGGCAATCTACAGGATGTGAGGTAATATTCTCTGAAACGTTTTGGATATCAGTGAAAATATAATATATATGTGTATATGTAGTAGTTTAGTTGTTGTCAATAATCTAGTTTCCGATCAATACAGGTTCATTCTGATACTACTTTTTTTAATTATTTGCACGTAATTTAGCATAAAACGTAACTCTATATAATTTGACTTATTGATTTTTTTTCTACTTAATACGTGGTGTTGAATGAGCTGCATAATTGATATGTAACGTTATGTATTATAGGTACAATGCCATATCGTTGACATCTAAAAATAAATAAACAGCCACAGGTTTGTGAACAGTGCCACTGGAACCTAATAGTTTTAATATTTAGTGATAGGTTAGGTTATAGTAATGTATTCCCCATAAATTTCAACACTACGCCTATGTCTTACCCACCCTAGAGTTATGAAGTATTTTTGTGAAGAGAAACATCATCATCCTGGTAATGGCATATGGATATTTTTATCAAAACCACAAGAAAATATTTTGCCCTAGTACACGTTGTTACTAATTTGATTACTTTCAGGATATTTAAAATTATTTAAAGATTGCGCCATATTTTAATAACGTATATGAACATTGACATGCAATTTAAGTCTTTCATTTTTACGCGACAAACCTACTCCTTTCATATAAGATTTCATCTACTTTAAAACAAGTCTAATTTTGTAAATGGTTGCTTATTTTGGCGGGCTATGTTTTGTTTTGGGGAAAAGGACCTTTGATTCGCGTCACGGAATGTCGCGCATCAGTGTGTTTGCTCTGTAGCTCCTAGGGGCGGGATTATCACGGCCATTTTGATGTCAGCGCGTTTTTTTCCGTTAAGTGTCTATTCAGCCGTGATAGTGAGAGCTTACTATTGCTACTTGTTGAAGTGACTAATTTTTTTGGCGGGCTATGGATGTATGTTTAAAGGATTAAAAATAAAGTGATAAGATCTTTTCTAGCTAAAAACAATTGTAGTGTAATTTTTCATGGAAGAAAATAAGTCTTTCTGTTGATTATGATTATCAAGTTTAATCAATTACATTTGGCCTTACCTTACATTCGTTAGAAAATTGCGTAAAACATACAGTAATACAAATTCTTTTAAGAAACGTCAAAACCTTTGCATCAATACAATACTTTTAAAAGATGCATTAAGTTTCCCAATTTCATATAGTACAACGAGATATGTAAAAGCAATGTACTGGGTTTACAAGATATTTAGCAAGATTTTAAACCAGATTTTAATTTTTTATTTCAGTTATAATTAACACATAATTTTATTTTTAGAAACAATAACAATGAAAATGAAGCAATCATTTCTGATATACAAAATCGTAGTGAAAATGAAACTGAAACTTTACCCATTTTTTACCCATTAATACAATTCTATTTACCAGTAAAGGTAGAGCTAGCATGTGTTTTAAAATGAGACTAAATTATCATATTTATAAAACTTATAGTCGTTTATTAAACAAAACATGAACTGAACTTATTTCCCGGCGAGTTTATTTTGTTACTCCTTATGCACAACGTAACTTGCTTGAATTTTTGCACTAATATTTTTATAAGTCAGCAGAAAAGTGATCAAATAAGCCATATCCCTTTGTCAACTAATTTATTAAAACATCGAACCATTCAAAACGATGGCACTTGATTGTTGTTATGAATAATTATTTTCAACCTATCTATTTCAATATTGTTAGTACTTTTTATTAATAGCTAAAAAGTATTATGCAGAAAATAAATAGTTATTGTTTTAGCACATCAATACATACAAAGGTTTGTATCTAAAAGACTTGTATTAGTTATACATGAATTTTATAGTGCAATTACTAACATAACATTTACGTGTAACAAAGAGCCAGTACATTCAGAAATGAACGGTGTTGTCACAGCCATTGTCATATAGTTGATTCTATGACCCAAATCCTTATTCTTTTGTTACAGTTTCAAAGGGTTTGAACAATTAAAATTATCTCTTTTTTTCAATAACGGGGTGTGAATAATGACTGTGTAAATTTCAATTGTGCTCTAAAATTTTGAATAGTTTTTTCGTATGCGATTATTTACAGGAGTACATCTTTAATGTACTTTATTTTATATAGAATTTATAAGGATATATCATTTGGGATGTTTTAAAATATTTTATAAAGTTACCCAGGTTTTTATAAAAAAAAGTATTGGGTTCTCAAGAATTTTCATGGTTAACATTAGGTCCAGAAAGCGCATCACAACCATCTATTGAAAATGCCCATTGTGTTTTTCCACTTTGCAAAGTACATGTGAAAGTAACTACAGGAGCCCGCACGTAAATAGTCCGATGACGTTTGAGGCGGTGTTGCCATATCGCTGTTGACCACCAACTGTTCCTGCTATGGTGTGGATATGGTCATTACTATATGGTTATGGTCGTGTATTTGTTTACGGCAAACAGTGATGTTTGTTTATTGAGGCAGATGATTAGACTGATAAGTAAATTTTTTAAGCGGAAAACTGGTAACACTGATTAGTGTGGAGTGTAGAGGAATTTAGACGCACCTCTCACCATCTATTTTAGATTATTGTGTTCGTGCTCCTTCAGTCTTAATTAGCTCATGTTTACATAAACGCGTTATTGCTGTGAAATGTATGATTATAAACAAAGTACACTAACATCGTAATGCTATGTGAATGTTTAGTATAGCTCCAGTTCAGCTTCCTATAAGAGCAGCGTCTGAAATCTGACTCTGTCACAGACTTGACTGCTGAAATACGGAGTCATGTTCGTCTGAAGAGATGCGAAAAAAGCTGGTGACGAAGAATTTCAAAACGGTTGCTCCATCGTGCTTTAAGATAATAGTGCACCTGATTAGACAATGAGAGCACCTTTCACCTAGATTACATTAAATTGTGTCTCTGATGTAAATACAATATAAAGGTTTCGTTTTAAGCTTCTTCGTCGACATATTTTATCGGACCTCTTCAGACGAACATCAGCCCAGATTCCAGGAGTCAAGTCTGTTGCATTGCCAGATTCCAGGCACTTTACTAAGAGGGGGGTTAAAACAAGAGGGGGGTTATCTCAACATTCCCACTGAACGAATCCTTCCCACCATAGGACATAATGCTAGTTTTATCACTACTATACATTTAACTACTATAAATCCAGGGCACGTGTTGCTTAGCGTGAAAGTTTGTAGGAATATACTAAAGGAATGATAAACGGATCTTCCGTTTACTTACACGAACATTATAGAGGCCAAGGTGAAACATAAAACAATTAATTTCCACTCACTTGTTCACAAACCAATATGAAATGTTCACCTTTGAAGCTATATCGTATTTCATTACTTCAACTCTTTCCCCAGCCCTTAGCATAACCCCAAACGCAATACGGTTACTAGAGGAAGTAGAACTTGCATTCAAAGAAAGAGTATAATATTTCGCTGAAGATAAACTTAAGGTTGTGATATATTTTTTTACGACAATGTAGGTAACATATTAGGGAAAAGTTCTTTTTCCTACTATTCTAATTTTTTGATCTTATGGTGCTACTGAAAATTTGAATAGGCATAATGAGCTTTGAATGGATAAATTATATATCCGGAGAAAGAGAAAATATTTACTTTATTATCATGTCTAAAATTTTAGAAATATCCTCTAATGCATATTGAGGAAAATATGCGAGGCCTATATGTATTTATGGCCTTGGAAAACTTCGTAGTTCGACTCAAAGTGTGTGTGTGTGTGTGTGTGTATGTGTGTGTGTGTGTGTGTGTGTATGTGTGTGTGTGTGTGTGTGTGTGTGTGTGTGTGTGTGCTTGAGTTTTGTTAAGATCCTCATAAAATATCTCTTGATACTTTTCGTCATTTTCTTACATAAATTAGGATTACGCACTGTGTTATTATTGAGGCAATGATAATGTGTTATTGACCATATTGACAATTCCCTTGATTACACATTTAGTCTAGAATTATATCAAGTATAATTACTAGGAATGTGTTTTTCATAACAAGTTTCTAACCTTATGATAAAGTCTTGACTTGTCACAAAATTCTTAAACATTATCGTCAGATGCAGGATGTGAGTAAAAATGTTTCGGTTAAAATAATTACATTACATTATGTAAATAAAAGCTGTGTTGTACAGTGTAAGCTGTAGAGCTCTTTTGTTTTTATCATCCTTTGGCAGATTGCTCAAATATACAAATAAAATTGTGTGCATAAAAAAACAAATTGTGGTATCTATCAATTAAAATTATATAATTTAAATCCCAATTTCAGTTGAGATTATTTAAGTAAGTACGAAATCTGGAAATTATATCTAATAAACTTTATGTTACTAGTCTGCAAGTAACATTAGACATCGTCCAATATTACGACTCGTCAGTCTAATGCCTTTGTAAGGGCAATTTAGTACTTAAGCAACAATTAAGTAAACAGTTTATAATAGCAACATAGTCACATGTACTTTTAACATTTAATATGTCAATCATTAATCTCTGTCCCAAATGTTGAAGATATTTGAAAAAAGTTTACGCCATCAGTTATGTAAAACAGATTGAAGACTCTAATGCTGAACTTAAGTTTTTCAATATTTTAAAATTGAATATATACTCGTACTACTCATTTATATTTCATTAATATATATATATATTTTCTAGTAACCAAAAACATTTGTACATTTTTCTTAATACTCTTTGCAGTTTCTTATCTTTTTAGTTAACTCAATAATATTAAATAGACCTTAGATTTTAAAACTAAATTTTATTACAGTAAATAATATTGAGGTTTTGAACCATGCAAATAAAAGTAATCGGTTTACGCCATTCCATATTATCTTAAATTAAATTTTGGTCAATTTTCTGTATAATTATAAACCTTTTACGTATTTATCGTAATTTTGATAGATTAAATATTTTGTGTATCACCTGAATTAATTTCCCAGCGGTTAGTTGGAAAGTTGTAACAGTCGCCAGGTATTAAATTGGCACGTCCAGACATGAGAGACTACAATTTTTAATTGTTGTTACCCAAACTTTAGGCTTTCAAATATTCATTGTCTTATATACGGCTGGCCTTTATTTAATGGGACATAATTTTTATATCAGACATTAAATATAACACGGAAATTTAAATGGAAACATTTCCTTGTTTTTTACAGACATTTAAAAATAATAATTCAACACTTTAAAAAAATTGCCACCATTTTCCAATCATAGTTTTTCAGATCATCTTTGTTTTTAATTTTACAAATCATTTATTCTGTAACAAATTCCATAAGGAATCTCAAAAACTTTACCTGTCATATTCCCGTTATAAACGAAAATGTAAAAAGTGCCCAAAATACAAAAATTGTAAAATTACTTTTTTAACAAGAATAATAAAAAATATAGATTGTTCTGTAAAAAAAATTGACCACTCAATTGGCAAATGTATATTAAAGTTTTGAATGATTATTTTTTAATGTCTGTAAAAACGAGGAAAGGTTTCCATTTAAAGTTTTATTAGTGACCCATTCAACAGGCCACCGTATTAGACGTTATTATCTCCACGAATGTAAAGGCAATTAATTTGTGTTGTATTGGTAGCTAGAAACCAATAAATATTTATTAATATGTACCTACTATTAGAATAACAAATATAGTATATTGACTCTATCTATATAGAAGTAGCCACGACTTTTCTTACCATAAATATCTGCTGGAATTGTATAATAATTAGGCTCTATTATTTACGTAATCTTTTAAATATTTTTAATAAGGGTTGTTTTAATGTTTATCAATAATTAACATAGCATGATTATGCAATGGCTCAACTAACCAATGTCCAAGGGATCAATGTAGACACTATAGAGATTGTAACCACCAATATTGTATCCCTTAGTTACAAAATGAAGGTTTAAAGTGCTGAACCACTGAGTCCTTAAGGAAAATAAAATAAAAATATTCTTTATTCCGTCACTTTCCTTGGTCAACAAGTTTTATCGCCTGTAAGCAGCAGTTTTCTTTTTATTTACTTTTAATTTCTTTTCTTTACTCACTTCAAAACATATGTAGTAGGCCTGCTAATCTGTAACGCAAGCTACTGTATTGCATGAATTATGTCATCCAATTGAGTTGAGTTTAGTAAATACATGTCATTTTTTCTGTTTCACGTCTTAAAAATATTTACATCCAACTGGAGTTAGATTTATTAGACCAAGCAAACAACGGTGAGCTGGAGTGGCGCATTGATGTCTGATATTAGAAACATTATCAGGAAATTGATATCTTCCATAATTAAAATGAATAATGACGTCATCGTATGTGACATAGTACTACTGTGCGCCTGGTTTCTACCATATACCCCTTAATCAATATTACTTGTTTAGTTACTAAATTCTCTCATTTAAACGTGAAATACTAGCAGCTAATAAGTAAAATTTTCAGTTTGCGTGCATCACATAATATTTATAATTGCTTTATATTCAATTATTTAGTAATTTTTGTGGTAGAATTTTGATCTGATATTCACGTGCTAATAGATGTTGCAACGCTAACTTTCTGATGATACATAGATAATCAATCTCTCTGGATTTGTTTACTTTGGAACGTATTCTAAGGTAAAGATTTTAAAAAGTATTATAATTTATGTTATAAACAGTTACAGAAAATATTGTATTTGTGTACTGTTACAGCATCAACTGAACATGCTTTAGAACACCAAATTACTTTACTATAATATAAAACAGAAATGAGGTTATCTACCTCTCCACTGATTGGATATTTCTCAATGATTGGGGTATCTCATTGATTGAACAATTCCCATAGACTGAACTATTTCTCAATGATTGGGCACTTTGAATTGTCTGAGTATTCTAATCGACTGGGTATTCCTCAATGATTGGTTATTTTACTCTGACTTTATTCTTGTCATTAAACTGAATACTTGAAATAATATCACTCAACAACTCGCAAAATTTGTTTAATTCTTTTTTGGGTTAAATGGTTGCAGTGTATTTCTTAATCAATAATAATAAAATACGTAAAATACAATAATGTCTAAACTTATTGTAAAAGCGTGTGTATGGGCTGAAAAATGGACCTGGTTTGTTTTGTTTTTGAATTATTATCAGAAAATGTAATTTGAATTAAAGTAGGGAATAATTTAAAAAATAAAAGATTCTATTTTATGAATTATTAGCACATACCCGCGGCTTCGCTCCCAATTTTTATGCAACATTCCGTGTATTTAGGTGAATAGCTCCTAACATTACAGTCACTTGAAATATTTAGGCCAATTTCGAGGAACTCCAAAATCGAAGTTCATAGGTTTTTAGTGAAAGCACTTATGATATATTACGACAGGGTCCTAACATAATTTTTTTTAATAAGACTATTTCATATCATGTATTATTTTCCAATTTTTCTGTGTTCATGATTAACACTGTGCACCTGATAATTCATACAGGCAGATATACAGACAGACATGAGATTTCCCAATCCTTTGGTGATAGGTTTTTCTTTTCACCTTTGTATTTAATAAATATTGTATCGCTTATCAAAGTTTTGGATGAGAGAAAAAGGACCCTTACATGTAGCAAAGAACCTGTATTGATTTTGATTACTGAATAAATCTATGAAGTTAGAAATTTCAGTGTAGTTGAGTTGTATCCCGATGGATAATTCAATGGATCACTCAAAGATCATCTAATGTGATGTAATATTTTATTTTCATTTTTTATCAATTATAGTTTAAAAATATAAATTTGCCTTTAATACTTACCGTCTTTAATTTATTATTAGAATTTACGTGTGTTACTAACCGCAAGTGTACTGGAGGTTTATGTATTAAAATAGGTATGTTTATGTTACAGTAAACAATTCATTGACAGTTACACTGCCAATAAATATTAAATGTACCAAAAGTTATAAATGGAAAAGAAACAATTCCAATATACGTCTGTAACTGGATGACTTTTCAATCTCCAAGCAATATTATACTATTGCCTTTCGACTCAGTAATAGTGAAGAGAATCTACAATTGTAATATGGGTTGGAATAAGAATCTCCGTATATATTTTCGTTAAAATATGTTTGATACAATTTTATTATCAGTTTATAATATAAATTACAATGCAATTTCTGTAACTCAGATGAAACATTACTATTTTAAACAACGTTTATAGTAGCTACCTGTTGTACAATTTATGCTTTGACTTCACAAAACAGTTACATTCCGAACTAAATCCTTTTTATTTTAGTAAAATGAACTGATATTGTTATTCGGTATATACTGTAATTATTGTTATACATTGTGGATGATTGCGGTAATATTGAAATGATTATTATTTTTAGTAAAAAATAATAATTAATAGTATTTCGTTATACTTTCCTAAATGAATGTGTTAAAAAAGTAATTAGGACCAATTTAGCTTAACGTTTGATAGCTAAATCAACGTTAACTTACAGTAATGTGCTGAAATAAAAACTTAGTTTACTAAATTTATTATACTTATAAAAACGAATTAGTTGCAATAAGATATATCCTGAGAACCATCAGCCTCAGTTGCTTATGTCACGTGATTTTTTACCGCAGTCTGTTCTAAAGGAGCTTGTCTTGTGACTAAATCGTGTTTGTGAAGATTACCAATGGGCTATTGCTCTTATGCAGTATACGATTATGATAATTCCCAACACATTCTGTAGACTCTGTGAAATATAGATGACTCCCGCAGCTCTTGTTCTCTTTGCTCGCTGTTCACTTCACAGTTACGAAATCTGTTCTAAATCCTGCTTGGAAGTAAAACACATCGATTAGTTTGAGAGGAAGAGGAAATTGTGATGTATTTGCATGCAATCTAAACAACATATTTATAACTGTACATTAAACAGACCAATTAATCTTCATATATGCCCATTTCAATGTTTAGTTACAAAACGTAAATTGTCATACAGCTGCTATTTTTCTGTAATTTTATTAATTAAAAAGTTAAAATTTCTATAAATTATTTAGCAGCGAAATTGATATTGAAACACATAGATTTTTAAATAGGCAAATTTGTATAGGCATCCCTCAGTCAGACCGTGAGGCCCTTTTCACTGCTTTCGGAGTGACGAGTTATTGTGGATGGTAAGGTGAGAGTAGGGACCGCCTCCTTTAGGATGCATGAGGAAGGGTTTTGGGCATTAATCTACGAGTAAGTCATGTCTCGTTGGAAGAAGGGCAAGCCAGCTCTGTACCAACCTCTCCAGTCAAATAGACAGCGGGTGACATTCCCTTATGTGTAGGCTGCCAGCCCTTAAGGTGGTGAGCCTTATCGATTTTGGGTTGAGTAAATTAAAAAATAGTCTTAATCCTTCAAGATACCTTTCCTGAAGATATAAAAAGAAGGACAATTTTTTTATTATTTAAAGAGAAATTAAATACATATGAAGTAGTAATTTTGGGTATTTTCATATTCACGCCTAATGGAAAAGTCTGATTATAAGGATTCAAAATTTTTACAGTTCGTTTGTAACTATAAAATACTCCCTAAACAAACTGCTGCAGTAAGGTAGTACGTATTCAAGGACAGTATAATGTGAGAGCAGTTTTCTAAAAATTTCGAAAAGTTTTCGAGACCAGGAGACAGGTTACAAGAGAAGAACTACAGTAGTGAGAAAAAACAAGGGCAGCTTTGGCCAAATCGTGTATAGGGGCGGACACATGAATTTGTAATGTTAAAAAGGGCAAATGTGGTAAAGATATGTGGATCTGATCAAAGTAAGGTACTAGTCTTCGGTTAGACAGGGAGCTGTTACCTATACATTATACTAAATAATATGTTTACGCTTAAATCACACATTTAAATGAAATCGTATGTACAGCGTTTATGTTTTAATTATGATTGGTGTAATACAAATTAACAAGTACTAAAGTTTTAAAAATGATTTTGTTATTGTTTATTTATTGTGCAGCATTCTGACAATAAGAAAGTATCCAACTTTCCTACAATAATCCTGTAGTCTTTATTGTGGAATTGAAGAAATGGTAACAACTGTTTTAAAACAGTCCATAATGTAATACAATTTTGCTTGCGTCATAATGGTTATATAATAATTAATCAAAGCCATATTCCCTTACATATACTAGTATACTTATATAATCTGTACACTATTACAATTTTTTAACCAAAAATTAAGTACTTAAAAACTTTTAGAGCAAACTAGATGGTTTGAGCGATATCAACTATGGAATAGTTGATTGATATCAGGGGTTGGTAGACCACTTAAAGTTAAGACCATCCAGAAGGTTTATAGACTACTTATGTCTTGAGATCAAGATTACTCCACCACTGTTAATAGTACACAGGATCTCTCCAGGGAATGACCCCCAAAACTCACCTTAGTATTTGGTTAACCTGTAACCCTGCAATGAGTTTCAGCTTCATGCCCTACAAAACATTCAACAAAAATAGAAGTAAAAATTTGTCTTATATAGCTACACTTAAGTCACTTTTCTATTAAAATTTTCAGATAAGAGTAATAGTAATTGTTAAAAACCAATTATACCCTAATTTATCTTAACATATGTTTGAAACGGAATTGACATGTGACTTTAAAATATTTAGTAAAAAATCATTGCTCAAAATGGTAAAACACTCAAAATGTTCTGAAAATATTGTAATTGGATTAATCCAAATTCCTGGGGTCTAACCTGTCACAGCGTTACGCTTCAGACGCTGCACTAAGTGAAAGGTAAACTGAAACTGAACTTAACATCCTTTATTTAATCTCATTTAATTTATTATTTGATGTTAACTAATGTGAATTTTACTGTTACCTGTTGATGTTAAAATATTTATTTATGTGTAACGATGAACAATAATACTTGTAAGTGTAACAAGTAAACTTTTAAGAAACTTACAAGTCCCTAGATTTTTAAATCTAAACAAAATAATTATGTTATAATTACGTCTGTACTTAGATGACTATTCTTAAATTGAAGAAGTTTTACATTATTGAATTACAAATATCAAATAGTCAAAGTAATACAGAATTGCATTATACGATGTAATAAGTATACCCAATATTTTGACCTTTTTGCATGTTTAATTTAAGTTTATTAGCTGTTATGTGAAAAGAAGCAAAATGCAATTGTTTTAGATTGAGGAAAGTTTTGCTTATTAAAACAATATTTTTTGGTTGTATAATGTGATATATGATATATCAGTAAATATTTTTAATCAGCTCTCATCATTTTGGTAAACAATTACTATTTTTTAATACTAACTGTTAAAAATTTGTAATACTATTTAGTAAAAATCATACGAAATTTTATATGGATTATTGTGTTACTTTGTTTGCTACACTTATTTGAACTGCAATATCAGTTTTAGTTTCCTAATTTCCTGATTCAAAATGAAAAAAATTACAAAATAATTTAGAAAAAGGTTTATATTATTAATTTACGATTGTTATTAATATTTTTGATGGTAAATATATTTATTTCAAGCAAATGTTAACAATAAATAAAACATTTTGCTCTACACTCATAAGAATGACATAGTACGAAATACATATTACTATACTGTAGATAATTGAATGTATATAGTTTAAGAGAAATTATTCAGTTGTGAATATGAAAAAGATACTAGAAAATAATAGAGATTATTCTGATTTTAATAATAATGTACTGGAAATCTATATTTTAACCGTAATATATCTCAAATTGACTTCAGTATTTTCTATCCTCCAGTTTTGATTTAATTCTCCAAATAACATAGTTATAAAACTCTTACTTGCATTTCATAAACAATTATGAATTTAATGAAAACATTTTATAAAACTGATGTACATACTATGATGGCAATGGTGTCAGTTTTTAGTGCTTCTCCAATTGGATTTTGATTTCGTTGTGAGGGACAAGCCGTTTTCAGTAGAGATTACATCTTAATTAAATTTATGTTTCATTCCATTTTACTACCTTCGAACAAATAAACTGAGGAAGTGTGACCCATCTGTCACTCTTTAGTGTCTGGTTGGGGAACCAGAAATTAAGACTGCAAGAATCAAATGATTGTTCATCTATATTAACTCGTTTGATATAATGTTACATATTATAATCGCAACTTTGAAATTACTCGTAATTATGATTGGTGATAAATATAATTTTTTAAATATTCTTAGAGAAAAATTAAGTTGTTTATAAAATAAATAATTGTTTTAAATTTAAATTTAAACTCGTATAATGTAATATTTATTACTAGTAAACCTTTAAGTATTTTTGAAGTTTCTTGAAATATGAAAGTGATTATTAGTATACGATCGCAAGATCTAACCTAAATTAAGCTAATTTATCCAAAAATAGCTGTTGTTACCTGACCTAGACATAAACGCTTAAAAATGTAATTAAGTATTTATATGAAAATACCACAAAATAACATTATACCAACCTGACAGAGTCTAAGCTACTACGGAGAAGGCGAAAAAGTGCAAAACAGTACTTCGCCCTGTAGATTTGATCTAGCCTAGATCTAGCCACAGTTGGCATTCTAAATGAATGAATCAACGAGTATTGGAATTCCAATGCTCAGATCTTTGGATATTATTTTTAGGCTTATCATCAAAACTATTAAACCTGTATGGTTGTGGTCACATAACACTTTGAACTAACTCTAAGGAATCTCGCATATTCCTTAAATATACATTAAATATCAATACTTTCCTATCAGCAAGCGATAACTCCAACCTTATCAAATTTGATACTGAAGGTTTTATTGTTTCTCGAGCCATTTTCACGCCTCTTAACATTTTTTCGTAGTATAGCTCGCGAGCAAAACGCCGTATGCCAAATGTATTTTGAATGTAGGGTTTAGCTCCTGTTCACCTTAATCATAGTTTACCTTATGACACACTGAGAATACTCTTCACCTATATTACACTATATTTTGTAGTTTCGTTTTCTCTGATGTCAAAAATACTGTATGTAAAGAGTTCATTTATGCTTCTACGATGTCAACCTTTATTTCTCTCCAGACAAACATATGTGACATCGAACAAACTGTCAATTCTGTTACCGTTTCCTAAAAAGTGAACTGGGTCTAAATTCAACATTCACATTGAAGCAACAATTCCCACTCCAACCGTATTGTTTCTCCACTAGCTGCTAACTCCAGACTGGTTTGCCAGGAACTGCTAGCAGCGGTGGACTTTAGACCTTCGCTTGGAACTAGGCTTCCAGAACTCTGCAGGCACCATTATACTAGGATGTACGAGTATACAGGAATACCCGCCAGGATGCAGCGCTTGTCCAACAAGCTGTGCTATGTCAGGATTTCTTCTACGGCAATGTACAGGATGTGTGGTGATGTTCTCTGAAACTTTTTGGGTATCAGTGAAAACATAATATTTGTGTAGTAGTTTAGTTTTTGTCAATAATCTGGTTTCTGTTCAATACAGATTTATTCTAATACTAGTTTCTTGAATTAATTACACGTAATTTTGCATTACACGTAACTGTATATATTTTAACTTATTGAATTTGTTCTACTTATTACTTGATGTTGAATAAGCTGCATGATTCATATGTAACGGTATGTATTACAAGTATAATGCCATATCGTTGATATCTAAAAATAAATAATTAAATATCGGTTTCTTAACAGTACCACTGAAACCTAATAGTTTTGAATATTTAGTAAAAGGTTAGGCTGTAGTAATGTATTCCCCAACATTTCAACGCTACGCCTATGTCTAACCCACCCTGTTATGAAGTGTTTTGGTGAACAGACAGATCATAATCCTGGTAATTTAATATGGATATTAGTCTATTATTAAAAGCACAAGAAAAAATTTGCCCAGGTGAACGTTGTTACTAATTGCGCCATTTTTAATGTTTGGCACGATCATTGACATGCCATTTAAGTATTTAATTTTTACGCAACCTTACAAACTATGTATGTCCAGTATTCTTTCCTAAGTTTAACTTTTACCAACATTTAAAGTTCATGGGCACACAATTAATGAACCTGACTAGGTTTTGAAGACATATTGGTCATTCTTAAAATACCTGAAAAGTGGTTTAAAATAGTTTTACCCATTAATTCAATCCACATCCAACTAATAACTAATTAAATAAGACATCGCGATATCCAAAACGATGTCATCTAATATTTGTTATGAATTTTTAGTTCCAGCCTATCTATTTCAAGATTGTTAGTACTTTTTATGAATAGATGACTATCACAGGCACGTATAACAAGTTTTTTTATATAATAGTAATATTGCATTTGAATGATATAATTGTATTTTTGGTTCAATTCATGGCTGATGAAAGATGTAGTCTGCAGAAAATTAATAGGTAATTGTTTCAATACACCCTTACATTCACAAGTTTCTATCTACAAGTCGTATTTTAATTTTAGCTGAATTTTAATAGTACAATTAGTAACATAACATATACTTGTAAGAACGAGCCAGTACATTTAGAAATGAAGAGTATTTTCACAGACATTGTGATTTAGTTGATTCTCTGACCCAAACCCTTATTCTTTTGTTATAGCTCCAAAGAGTTTGAATAATTAAAATTACCTCTTTGTTTCAATAACGGTATAGGAATGATAACTATGTGTAAGTTTGAATTGTGCTCTAAGCCGCAATAATTTTAAATAGTTTTTTACCTGTGTGATTATTTACAGGAATACATCTTTACTTTACTTTATTTTATATAGACTTTATAAGGATCCTCCAGTTAGATTGTTCTAAAATATTTTATAAAGTTTTCAAGGTTTAAAAAAAATAGTATTAGGTCCTGAAGAATGTTCATGAATAACATTCAGTCAAGAAAGCTTTCCACAACCATCTATTGAAAATGCCCAATTTATTGCACTTTGCAACGTACATGTGAAAGTAACTTCAGGAGCCCGCACGTAAGTAGTCCGATAACGTTTGAGGCGGTGTTGCCATATCGCTGTTGACCACCAACTGTTCCTGCTATGGCGTGGTTATGGTCATTACTATATGTTTATGTCGTGTATTTTTTTATGGCAACCAGTGATGTTTGTTTATTGAGGGAGATGATTAGACTGATAATTAATTTTCCCACGCCTAAACCTGGTAACAGGTAGAGGAATTTAGACGCACCTCTCACCATCTATTTTAGACTGTTTTGTTCGGGGTGTTCTAGTCGTAATTAGCTCATGTTTACACAAACGCGTTATTGCTCTGAAATCTATGATTATAAACAAATTACACTAACATCGTAATGCTATGTGAATGTTGTATATAGCTCCAGTTCAGCTTCCTATAAGAGCAGCGTCTGAAATCTGATGCTGTCACAGACTTGACTGCTGAAATACGGAGTCATGTTCGTCTGAAGAGATGCGAAAAAAGCCGGTGACGAAGAATTTCAAAACGGTTGCTCCATCGTGCTTTAAGATAATAGTGATGACCATGAGAGCACATTTATTTATTATTTTTTTATTTATTTATTTTTGTTAGCACTTTGTGTCTCTGATGTATTAAAGGGTTCGTTTATGAGCTTTTCGTCAACGTCTTTTATTGGAATTTTGCTGATGTAATAACCACGCAGATTCTAGTTAGTCAAGTCTGATGCATTGCCTATAATTTCATTAACTACTCGTAGTAAAACAAGAGGTAACCTCAACATCTTGTCTTGCGAAAAATCAGGTGACGAAGAATTTCCACAATGGTTGCGCCATCGTGCTTTGTTAAGTATATTGGCATTGCCGTTGAGAGAACAATAGAGCAACACCTTTCACCTATATTACAATACATTGTGTCTCTGATGTAAAAACGATATAAAGGTTTCGTTTTGAGCTTCTTCGTCGACATATTTTATTGGATCTCTTCAGACGAACATCAGCCCAGATTCCAGGAGTCAATTCTGTTGCATTTCTAGATTCCAGTCACTGTACTAAGAGAGGGGGTAAAAACAAGAGGTAACCTCAACATTCCCACTGAATGAATCACTCCCACCATAACACATAATGCTAGTTGCATTAAAAACCAAAATCCACAAACACCAAACTACTATACATCCAGGGCACGTGTTTCTTAGCGTGAAAGTTTGTAGGAATATACTAAAAGAACGATAAACAGATCTTCCGTTTACTTAAACGAACATTATAGAGGCCAAGGTGAAACATAAAACAAATAATTTCCACTCACTCGTTCACAAACCAATATGAAATGTTCACCTTTGAAGCTCTATCGTATTTCCTTACTTTAACTGTTTCCCTAGCCCTTAGCATAACCCCAATCAAAATACAGTTACTAGAGGAATCAGAACGTTCATTCAGTGAAAGAGTATAATATTTCGCCCTAGATAAACAAGGATGTGATATATTTTAGTAAGACAATGTAAGTAACATATTACGTAAATGTTCTTTTTCCTATTTTTTTTATTTTCTGAGCTTATGGTGCTACTGAAAATTTGAATAAGCATAGTGAGCTTTGGATGGATAAATTATATATCCGGAGAGAGAGAAAATATTTACTTTATTATCATGTCAAAAATTTTATAAATATGCCCCAATGCATATTGAGGAAAATCTGCGAGACCTATATGTATTTATTGCCTTGGAAAACTTCGTAGTTCGACTCATAGTGTTATGTGCTTGAGTTTTGTTAATAGCCTCATAAAATATCTCTTGATACTTTTCGTCATTTTCTTACATAAATTAGGATTACGCACTGTGTTATTATTGAGGCAATGATAATGTGTTACTGAGCATATTGACTATTCTCTTGATTACATATTTAGTCCAGAATTATATCAAGTATAATTACTAGGAATGTGTTTTTCATAACAAGTTTCTAAGCTTATCATGAAGTCTTGCCTTGTCACAAATTTCTTATTCATCATTGTTAGACGCAAGAGCTGAGTAAAGAACTTTCGGTTAAAATAATTAAGTCATACGGGGATATTGTAAACACATGAGTCAGGGTTCACAGCAAACACGTTGTATGTTAATTCCCAGCACACTGTAATTAAAACAAGCTCCTAATGAAACGCAATTGTTGCTATTACTTTCTTCACAGCTAGAGTAAATTCCTGAAAATATCCTGCCACTTTCAAAACCATTGTCAAAAAATACTGTAAACAAATAAAATTCTAACTTTAAGAGAAGCCAAGTCATGGGCCGTGTTAAATTACTGTAAAACAAGAAAATCAAAGTGAAATAATTACAAAATGTTATGTAACATTAGTTTTAGCTGCCTTGCACAGTAACAGTTGTTGAGCTCAATTTTTTCATCATCCTGTAGCAGATTGCTCTACATAAAAAGAAAATGTAATACATTAAAAGTGTGGTATAGATCAATTAAAATTATATATTTTTAAGTTTAGATTGTTACATAATCTGGCAATAATGTCTAATAAGTCTCATGTTACTAGTTTGCGAGTTCAAAATCGTCTAATATTACAACTTGTCAGTCTAATGCCTCTTCAAGGGCAAACATTAGTACTTAAACTACAAATATGTAAACATTTTATAGTAGCAACATATTCACATGTACTATTAAAATTTAATATGTCAATCATTAATTTCTGTCTAAAATGTTAAACATATTTGAAAATTGCAAAAGTATACGCCATCAGTTATGTAAAACAGATTGAAGACTCCAAGGAGAATAGGGAACACAAAGCCCAGGATAAGGCAGCGAAGCTAATATTGGCCAATTAAATAAACAATATAATGTTGCCTATTAGGTAATGAACAATTAAAACTCAGTAGGAGAAGCTACTGACCATTAAATTCCATTAGTGATACAATCAGGCCGCACATAACAGGCTCGGTCTATTGTTGTTGTTCAGTTAACAAACAGTTGCCAAACTGTGCGTATCAAGCCGAGCTTTGTCACAGAACAATATTGAACAAAACGAACAGTTTAACAAAACAATATTACAATTAACTGGTATCCCTAAGGCATGTGATATTTAAAGGGGTATTCAGGTTGGTGTAAAATTAATACTTTCATGTACGAAAGAGAAAGGCATAAGAAAGTCTACATAAAAATTAAATGTAATACATTAAAAAGTGTGAAGTGTGTGTAAGTATGTACTTCACGTAGACAGAGGTGACCATTTCATCGTTTTGGCAGCTTGTGAGTTACTAATGGAAGAGATTGATTGCTCATTAATTTCTTATTCTTCCATGGTTTTGTACAAACTAGTTCCTGGAGAAAATTTCAAAATTGCTTTAAGAGCAAACATTTATTTCAAACATTGCTTAATTAAATTTTTAAAAAGATTTTGGTCTCAACGTGAAAAACTATTACAAATAAATGTATGTTAAAAGGGGTAATCAAATTTGAGGCATCTTACATATTTTTGAGGGACTAATCTTAATATAAAGAATGTCAGCAATTCTGAATCTTCACAATGCAATCGATATACTCCCATGTAGGACACAATAAGAGAAGAAATTTATATAAGAGAAAAATTGCTAGGGTCGACAGTTTGAGTCAGTGTTCAAGCTTTTGTCTTCGTCGAGTAATTTACCGAGGTAGTTTTCTCCTCAGGTGACAACACTGGGTGAATATTCAATTTCGAGTTCCCACATCCTGTCTGGGCGTGACTATATGTAGTTTAGTAGTTTTCGTTATTTTGATATTATGTTTTAAAAACTGGTAGGAGTATTTTTGTATTGTATGATAACCTACAGAGTCATTACACCTAATATGTGGTTTAGCGATCTTTCAGCACACACGATTATAATACACGTACTTAACGCCCTCACTGCTGTCTATACTGAGTGAGTCAGACTACTATTGTTGCGATTTTGCGCTGTGATGCGTCTGCTCTGTTAACGTGATAAGTAAATATGAAAGTTGAGTAGTAAAAAAAGTTTTGGTGGCTCAGGCTTTGAACTTGATAATCCAATGGTTTAAAATGATAATATAGTATATAGAAAATTGCCTTCGTTACAAAATGTACGAGGATTGAAATGTACCTTATTTTTCAAGGTTGTAAACGCTTAATTCATAAACATGTACTTAAAAACTTAAACCTGTGGCAATGTAGTTTCTATAAAAATATAAAAATTGTATCATTACTGACAAATTTCAGACAGGAAAAGATGAACCCAGGCGGTATCATGGCGTGTCCATCAAAAGCACCAAACCAGGGGCAGGAAAGAGATAACGTAGGGAGATGAAATATACTTATTTATTTCTTTATTACCGTACTCGGTAAAGGCAGCCGTATTCTGCTCTATGTTTTGGTTCTGAACCACAATTTAATGGCATGTGTACGAATCTTAGTAGTTGAGGATTATTTGATTGTTAACATTTTTAATAATTCCGAGTTAATTGCTGTTTTTTTACTGGTACGTTACAGTAGCATAAGTCAACCGTACATTGACTTAGCTGTTGATCTAATAATTGTATGTATGTAGCCTCAATACGTGTGTTAGCGTTTGAAGAAATTGTTTTTGCGGTGTATTATGTTGGCTTCGTCCCAATTTCATGGGATGATTTTAAGATCAGCAGTTTTAAGCAAATTTAGTCTTTTTTTAATTAAGACCTGTATTCATATCTTCTTTAATTTCTTTAATTTTCACATTTAGTGGTCCTTTATGTAAATGTGACTACTAAATGAATAAATTGTATTCATGCATTCATGCAACCCATGCATTTTTTTATTACAAGTGCATGACTTTACTGAAACCTCAGTTTTTTTTAGTCCTGTGTGCATATTTGGTTTGTGTTTTACGAGACTTTGTCAAAGAGTGTTTCGTGTTCTAAAAGCTCTAGCACATAAAGGGTTGAGATACCCGTAAATATTTCTTTAAAGGTCCCAAATCTACGTTTTAGACTTTTTCAACCCATCTTTGTTTGAGCACATGTTCTTTGCTCTGTCAAAGAAAGAGTATGGCACTATTTTACAGATTTCATTCACCGCGTAAAGACATGTGATCGTGATACGGTGTTTTTTAAAGCTGGAAACATGTTGGCTGCAGACATTCATTATCAAATTTTCTAGTGTATGGTGATGATGCAATTAACGAAGGTGACGCCAGGGATGCAAAAATACTTCAGGAAGTTCTGGGGTTGCTGAGAAAACATTGAATAATGATTAGAGGTGTCCATTTTTGACCATCTGTAGTTACTAAAGATTTAAATAGTACAAACCGAAATAACATGTTTTGGATACACTGTCTCCAAGAACTAAAGAAAAGTTTTTAGGTCTCTCCTATACAAAAATTCATCACAAAAGATAAAATACAGAAAAATTGTGCTCTAGATGGTACTTAAACTCCTGACAAAGTATAGCAAAACAAAAACATTTATAGTTCCTTGACCTTGTTTGCCCATGTGGCAAGTTGATTCAAATCTTACAGCATATTATATATAAGTACCTGATAACCCAGGATCCAATCAGCAGTCTATAGAATGGCAGAACATAAACCTTTCAGTCTTCATTAAAGCCACACTATAAACGCTGTCACATTCAATATTATGTGAACTATGTTCTGGAAAATATGGTGGAATTCTTCTAGTGAAATTCAGGTTACGAAGAACGAAATTAATTTTCAGACGATTACTGCCCAAGACAGAACAATTTCTAACGAAGCGATTCTGAACGAAAGACATGGTTTGCTGACAAAGGGAATCTTTATCCTGCATGAAAATACAAAGCTTATACTGTTGTCAGTAGTTGGTAGATGATTTCCTCTTTTAGGGAGAAGTGTAAGATCCGCGGTATAGTCCAAACATTTTTTTATATATTTGGACAAGTGAAACATCGATAAACATAAATATTGGCAAAGAGAAACTTAACGTCGAAGAAGAAGTAAAATGAATCGGTCATAGACTGTAAGAGCAAGTGGAATAAATGTTGAAGATGGATTACGGAATATAGTTTTAATGGTACGATAAGATCTAAACATGTGTGTTTTAAAAGTGTTTTATTTTGTAAGATCCTGAGGTTACTTAAAATATCCCTAGACAAAAATCTAAAGTTTGTCCAATACTGTTTATATTAATTTAATCGTCGCAGAAAAATGTATAAATAACTTTATATAACAATCACGACATCATATTGAAAACACCTCCATGAAAAGTTTACAAACAGAAACTATGACAAAAAATACATACATTAACACCTAACTGAATTACAGCACAAACAATACGTAGTTACGCACACGCACTAGACGTTATTGCGTGCATTGAAAAAATAAGTATATTTTCATCATTCAGCTGCATTGAACATTCTGGCAGAACAATGTAACTTATAATGACACAATACGGATTTAGGTCACAGGATCCACTACAACACAATGGCTGCTACAATTGTGTTCATTTCTGATTCGTATTGGCTCTTTGTTACGAATATACAATGGTAGTTAAACAGTTGTCCGACAACAAAAGTCAAACTAGTTAATAGTTCTTTAGTTTACTATTATTTATTAAAATCAATGCGATGATATTGAGGATGAACTAACCTGAGTTGAAATTGTTTATCAATATCAATTGCTATAAAAATAATATTCGGTTTGATTGGTGAAGGTGCATATCAATCAAATCGAATTTTTAAGAGTAATTTCATTCAATAATTAATTTATTCATTTATTTAAAAAACACAAATGATGGGCCAGTATTAACTAATTGATGGAAACTCTAGAATAATTGTCGAACAATTCTAGTAACTTTAGTTAATTGGTATACATAGCTTAAATATTACGGTGTATGAAACTACAAGGAATTAATCCCGTAAATGTATTTTTTTCACTTTATACTCAAGTAATTAATAACGGTCTTAATTAAATCTTCATTGAAAGATCGGTAATTTCAAAATTACAGTTACTTTTTAAAGTAACGCCTACAGTTAAATTCTAGGCGATGATTCTTTAAGCAGTGAACAAAGCTCAAGTCCTTTGTAATAAATAAGTGTGGCACATAACAAAATGTGTTGAAATCGATTATTCAATTCACCATACCAACTTTGTTATATATAGTTTTCTTTTTAATTTCCATAGCATTCTAGTAATTTGTCTTGGCGTTTGACGTGTGATAAAACTATAAAATATTCACTTTGAAAGCTAATTTGTGAGAACGGTTTTTAATACATAATTTGGCCATGCTTCTTTCTGATTAATTTCTTAAAGTGCTTACCTAATTTATAAAATAGAATTATAATATTTAGTGAGTATGGGGTTTCCTTCGTCCTACAAACTAAACAGATCACCTGTAATTTATTCTCTAAATACTATATTCATAAAACATTAGCATTAATAACGTACTATCTATTTAACCGGGATTATTTTTTATGCGTATTGACTAAATTATATCAAATATAAAGTTATAATAACTTGAAAATTTAACCATGCATACGTTGTAATATAATATAATAATATTATTTGATGAAAATTAAAATCTCTGTTGTGTCCATAGAACATTACAAGTTTCAGTATTGATGTTAGGGTATCTGTATACAGCTAGCAAATGATCACCGCACAGATCATGTCCTTTGACAGATTAAATACATGTTTGATAACATTATATAATTTCGAGTGGAACTTAAGCTGACTTAACGAGGAATATTATTAAAGGAACCATAAACACTATTACGTACCTACTGATTAATATGTGAAATTTTACATTATTCTCCAGTGCATAACGGGATAAAGTGGAATACATTATTTTAACTCATTCTTCACAGGATAGGTGAAGAGATATACGAAGAAATGAGTAACGACGTTATAAATATTTGGTACATATGTAAGTATTCTATAGATTCATCCAATGTATTCTATTTTGGTAAATGTTTTTTCCGGTATTCTGATCGATGAAATTCTTCAGAAGCTTTCTCTTCTGTTCACCTTGGATGTTAGGTTCACTTTTCTCATTTTGATCCCGAAGTGAGTATTTCGCGAAAAGGTTTTCTTACCAAAGATATCGGTTGCCATTTCGGGATCCATTGCTCATGTTAGTTTGGCCAAACTAAGCTGCAAGAAAAACTATGCCCGCAGGCTCTTTTACATTTTTGTGTTATCATCTGTTTAGACTTTTGCCTCTTCAACTCAGGAATTAAACAACAGATTTCAGCTGCAATGAACCAAATAAAAGGGTTGGAAATCCTTCCTAGGTCAAGAAGCTGAAGAAACTTCTCCCAGCACATATTCCTAAAAGAGTGGTTTATTTTGACAATGGAAGGATTTTGAAAGTAAATGGATTATGTAGAACATTTTTATCGTTAAGTGATACAATAAATCAGCAAGGATTACATGATTATATTTAATAATTTTAAGGGCGTTGCTGTTGTTTTTCATAATCTCGAATGACAACCAGAGAATCTTCCATCCCCTAATCTTGATTAAATGATGAAAACCTCCTTTATGAGTGTTTCAAATGACTTAAGAAATATATTGTACAATTTTTATTCCAAAATTACTGTAATGAACATGATAAAATAATGGCTAGTAATATAAAAGTAACTCAAAAGTCACGTTTGAGTAATGAACTACGTCTCATTAAGAATAAACCTTGTAGGGAAATTAATTGTGTCGTCATTGTTTTTTAGCTGAATTTTATATTTAGGACCATATTATGTAAATAATATTGAATATAACTGTACGTTAACGTGGGCTATGCTAAATATACGATAAGACTAGGAACATTGGTTAACTTGTGTTATAAAAAATAATAGTAATAGTATTATAATTTTAAAATAACACATCCCATTTGATGAATAGTTTACTTGAAGATATTCTATAAGGGAAAACTAGTTTCGACATAATGATCGCAGACTATATGGAACATGCCATAAAGTGGTGTATCTTTAACTAATATCACAAATTAAACAATTTAACCTAACAGAACTCAGCACATGAGAGTACAATTTAAACACAGGCTTTACTTAGTTGAAACGTCGTTATAGAGGCTAAATATATTAAAATATATTCGAATTGAGGAAATGAGAAAAGTTGTAACGGTGACTAGAAACTTCTGTTTCCTAGAAAGGTGTCTCGAGTTCCATTCCTCCATCTTCATCCATCAAAAACTATACAGATTGTAGCTACAATCTTAATTCATACTGTATGCATTACAGTACTGACCTAGAGTACCTAATACTTATATAAAGTACTTAAAAGGTGGTAAAATTAAAAATTACAAGTATTTTTTAATAAATATTTTAATTTTCTATTTAACAGCTGTTTAATAAAAAGCTGTGTTAACACTCAAGCTTACTGTATGCTTTTAATACCATAAATATAAAACAAATTAATTAAGCATGTAGTCGTGTTGTCATAAAACAATGTTTACACAGAACAGTTACATTTAATAGGCTCTTTCAATTAATATTATTTATATGCTGTAATGCTACTTTAGACACAAATGTGGGATTTTCGCAAATGTAGAGACCGGTTGGACCTACCCTGAGGGATTTTCTAAATCGCAATAGGCCCATATGTGAACCAGGGACCCTATGAGTGTTCATGTTAAACTTTATCACAATCGGCTTTGTGCTTTTTACGTGATTGAGTAGCACACACACTTAACGCCAGAGAGACATCAAAAGAGTGTGATCTAATAGAATAGGTGTAGTGCGATATGCCTGTCAAATATAACTGATAACAAGAGGAAAGAGATTACTTTGTACAATACGCGAAGCTGAGAGGCTCGTGAAAGGTCATAGGTCAGTGTTATGATTTGTTCTAAGCTCTTCTCAAAAATACACCTTTGTTTCTTATACAAAGTTACTGAAGTGGTCCATCGTTTTATTTCGAAAGTTCAATTTCAGTGAAAGTAAATGATCTTTGTAACAGACAAATAATATAATATGTCACTTAATGGGTCTTTACATTTAAAAATGTTGATCCACCCTCACAATATTCCATTTTGGGGAAATGGGAAAAATTGTAACAGTATCTAAAAAGTTCAAGTTTATTTCCTAGAAAGGTATCCCGAATACCATCCCTCTATCTTTATCCCTCAAAAACTGAACAGGGTGTATCCATAATTTTAACTCACTCTGTATATATAAAGAGGTGCCCTAATTGACTGATTTATTAACGCCCAGTTAAACCATGAAATATAAAGTACAAAAATGGACATACACGTTTATTTTGCACCCTATAGACGCACTAAGGAAGAATTGTCTCTCCGATCTCAGGGCTCCGCTCGCTTCAGCTTCAATACTTCTTGTTCGTTAAACGAAACAATGTAGATAGAACTCAGGTTACAATTTGATGTTTCAACAGCATGTTCATTATTAATACCGTTATATAGACAAAGCTGAATAACTTTTCACTATATAGAGACAAAGCTGAATAACATGTCACTATGTCGTTACAGCCTTGTATCCGCCGGCAATCAGACTGATATGTTCCCTCGATGTACACGTTATTGTTCCTTAAATCAGACACTCTGATCAAGCAATACTCGGCTGCGGCCCTAGTTGTTCTTAGTAATAATGCTTTTTGTTTTTATCTACAAACGTAAGGTTTAAGAAAGGATAATTATAAAGACCTCATATTAATTGGAGATGAATGTATTTAAAACAGTTCTTTAACATATATACAGAATGTCCCGCAATTATCTGGATAAAGGTAAACACTTTAATGTTCAAATCAAGACAAACATATTTTACCACATAAACATGGGTCTCCGATGCTTAGTTTCCCACCTGTCTCTATGTATGTGTTTTTATAAAAAAATTAATGTCTTAAAAAGTAAAAATTAAATTGAACCAAATTTCACTCAAAGGTTAATGATAAAAAAGCCAATTACTGAAGAGAATATCATGAAATTATTTTTTATATTTTCAAAATAGCGGCTATTAAAACGTAAAACTTTGATTTTCTTAAGATTTAGCATTTAGCATTAGCAAATATTCTAGCCGAGAAATTACAAAAAATGTATTTTAAAGAGCTTGGGGTGGGGGATAATGTCTTGCATATTATACGTACTTTGAGAAAATACAAGTAAATTATCGTAAAAATGATTGCAACTGACGTATGAGAGAGAATATGGTAGTCATAGAACGCACAACAATTTTCGTTATCCCTTCCCCCTAAGGCTGCTTAAAGAGACCTAGATCGTGATATATTCTCAAGGTATTTTTTATAATATCCGGTTAGCTTCCACATAATTTCCTCGTGATATCTTAAAAACGCTTATTTATGTAAAAAAATATCAAACTATTTTTGTAAGAATATAAATTTAATATCTTGATGTGATGTGGTTGTGACTGTAAAATATTACACAGTGAAACTTCAGTTGCTTCAAAATTCATACGATCACTATCCCAGCACGTATAAGATTACTACTATAGCATGTATACGATCACTATTCCAGCATGTATACGATCAGTATTACAGCATGTAAACGATCACTATTTCAGCATGTATACAATGACTAGTACAGCATGTATACGATTATTATTACAACTTGTCACCATCATTATGACACTATGTACACGATCACTATTACGGCTTGTATACGATCACTAGTGTAGCATGTACACCATCAATATTTCAGCATGTATACGATCAATATTACAGCTTGTATACGATCACTATTACAGCTTGTATACGATCACTATTACAGCTTGTATACGGTCACTATTACACTTGTATACGATCACTATTAAAGCTTGTATACAATCACTATTTCAGCATGAATACAATGACTAGTACAGCATGTATACGATTATTATTACAACATGTCACAATCACTATTACACTATGTAAACGATCACTATTACAGCTTGTATACGATCACTATTACAGCATGTAAACCTATTACAGCATGTAAACATCTATTTCAGCATGTATACGATCAATATTACAGCTTGTATACGATCACTATTACAGCTTGTATACGATCACTATTACAGCTTGTATACGGTCACTATTACACTTGTATACGATCACTATTAAAGCTTGTATACAATCATTACAGCATAGATGTGACGTCTCAGGATGTTTACGACAGCAGCAGACAAAAGTACCGTTAAGCGAAGAGATACGTATATCTGTCCAGACTTGCATGCTGAAACATGTATACGACCATCCTCATGACATGTATACGACCAATAGGAGAGAGACGTGAGGATCAACTCAGGATGTTACGACCACCGGAAAGTCGTTAAGTTTGCAAACTCACCAATTTATATGTATTATAGAATATAGAAAATATAATTTTTGCGAATTATGTATGTATATATAAGTCTAGCTCCAACCGGCGAGCTGATAAGACGCTCTGACCTACCGTGTGCCTTGCATGTTTCTACTCGTAGTGCCGTACTGACTGTGTTTAACCTAAACTGTTCGCTGTTGTGTTAATGAATATATTTAGTATTTGTTTTTAATATGTCGTCTGTGGCATCTGTGGTATAGACTGTAATGGTGTCGAAAAAGATCAGAGGGTGAAGTGCGCTGGAAGTTGTGAAAAATATTTTCATTCAAGTGCATCCAAGATGACGTCGTGGGAACAAAGACTCGTTCATTTAAAGACTGGAGATGTAAAACTTGTCGAAAGGCTACATTTTCTAATACCGACCTCATCAGTGCTCTCCAAGATTTTAAAATGCAGATGATTGAAGAAATGAAAACTACAAGAAATGAGATAAATACCCTAGCTGAATCTGTACAGTTCATGTCTAATAAAATGGACGAGTCTACGAACCTAATGAAAACTATTAAAGAAGAATTAGCACTAATTAAGAAAGAAAACGAGCACCTAACAGCTATGAACAACACCCTTAACACCGAGGTGACTTCTCTCAAGAACAGAGTTAGAGCACTTGAACAGTACTCTAGGAGGAACAATGTGGAAGTCAACGGTATTCCTGAGACTCCTAGGGAGGATGTGGTTGGCCTGGTGAGAGACGTTGGTGCTGCCTTGGGAGTGGAGATCCAGGAGAGCGACATCTCGACAGATAAATTCCGCTTTCCCGGATAAGATCGTCTACGTCAACGAGCACCTGGCTCCTGAGAACAAAATTTTTCTCTCTAAGTTTAAAGTTAAGTGCAGAGAAATAAGGTACCAATACGCTTGGTGTAAGGAGGGGAAGTTTTTTGTCAGGAAATGTCAGGGGGACCGCTATATCAAGGTGGACTCGTACGATGAACTAAACAAGCTTAAATAAACATGTAAGTCACAGTATTTATTATACAACTAGCGGGCCCGGCGCGCTTTGCTGCGCATTTCAATAATTTTTTGCAAAAGTTGCCCGCGGCTTCGCACGCAATTTCCCGTTGAAAACAGTACACTATATTCACTTATTCTTTTTCTATCACATTCTAAACATTGCTGAGATAATTGATAGTCGTTCCATCGTGAGCCTCTTGGGCGTATTATGAAGGTATGTACCATATTCCTGCCTCTATCTAGCTGTTACCCACGGCTTCGCACGCAAATCTTAAGAACCGAAGTCTTTATATTACTTAGTAAATTTTTTTTTTTTACTATAATAAATTTTAGATTAAATTAGTTATATCTCCGATGCCGCGATTGAGCTTGCTTTGTTGTCTCGATCGAGAGAATATGTACACACGGAGTTTTGAGAACCATACTTCTGTCAAAAAAAACGACTAAGGTTGATTTTATAACATTCTTTATATTTGTAGCCAACGTAAGATAGTAATTATGATATCTGCATTACTCTTCTGATCAAGCATGAGCATGGTTTATATTAAATAAATATTGCAGTTAAAGGTGAATTTTTACGTCAAATTTGAATTGTATTATCTGGATAGTAAAGTCTATGTTTAACAGTGATTGCAAAAACAGTTTAAACAAAATTTGTCGTTTCTCTTAAGCTTACTCTATGCTTTAAAACTATAAGTGTAATATATGTTTACAAAGAACAGCTGATTAAAAATTTGAAAAGACGTTAACATATGTTTGCTGCAATGCATTTCTTATGGGTTATTTCTGTAACCAGTGGGGCGGAATCCTGAATCGGGAAAGGGATGGGCATAGCTTATAAACCTTCTCCGTGGAAAAATACATATACGTACAAATTTTCATCATGATCGGTCCAATAGTTCACGATTCCATAAAGGACAAACATACAAACATTCATTTTTATATATATATAGATAGATTATTTATTATTATTAAGTTTTGTTTTTGTTGTTATTTCAGAGCTTTATGTTGTCGTTAATTATTGTTATTGTTGATTGTTTCATTCATAGTTATCTGTTGATTGTTGCTAATTTATACTGGTTTTTTATTCTAATTCATTATTTATTTATTGTTATTTATTTCTATGTTACTTATTTATCACTATAAATGGTTATCTCACATGAGTTAAGCTTTAAAAATGAATGAACACATGAATAGCAAAGGTACTGAATTACAAGTATTTTTTGATCATGGAAGTACATTGAATAAATATAACTTAATTTATAATAATATCAGGAGTTTGAGGAAGAATTTTAATGCATTTGTTGTTGAATTAAGTAATATCAAACAAAAAATACACTTTATTGTGCTAAGTGAGATTTGGATTAGTAGTGATGAATTACATCTTTATGCACTACCTGGTTACAGTACTTATGCTAATTGCAATAACAATTAGTATATAGCAGGTGGTGTTGTGTGTTTTGTTGATGAATCAATAGACTGTAAAGAAATCTTTTTATCAAATAATATGACTTCTGCCGATGCTCTTTTACTTGAGGTCAAATTAAATAATATGTTTTTTAAATTAGTCTGCTTATATAGATTACAAAATGTACATGAGAACTCCTTTTTGCTTGAACTTACTCAACTTGTTAATGAATTAAGAAATAACGTTATTTATATTGGTGATATAAATATTAACTTACTAGAGGAAAACACAGTAACGTATTCTTACAAAGATATTTTAAATAGTAATGGTTTTTTTTCCTTGATAAATAAACCTACTAGAATTACTGATAATTTACGAACCAGTATTGATCATATCTTTGTTAGAAATAGATTTATAAATACATTCTATAGTGATGTATTTGAGTTAGGTATTACCGACCACTGTGTTTTGGGACTTAAATTTAGTAAGCAGACAATAGAGGCTAGTGATAATAGTGTTGTTAATGCATTTAAGTATAAAATAGACTATAATAAGGTTAAGATTGAATTAAGAAACATTGATTGGAGTGAAATATACGTTGAAAACGATGTCAATTTATGTTATGATAGGTTTTATAAAATTCTAGATAATATTATAATTAATAGTAACAAAATAATTTCTTTAGACTGTAAACTGAGGAAAGCCAAGTTACTGAGTCCGTGGATTACATCAAAACTACTTTAAAAAAATTGGAAAACGAAAAAAACTTTTTAAAATCGCGAAAAGAAGACCGTATGATACAGAATTTATTAACTATTTTAAGAAATTCTCCACAAACTTAAAATCTGAAATTGATTATGTAAAAAATTATTATTATTCAAATATGTTAGAAAACTGTTAAGGAGACATTTCACAACAATGGAAAATAATCAATGGCTTAACTGGAGGCAACAAAGATAAATGCGTCGACCGGATTGAGCTTGATAACGCGACAGTGATAACGGAGCCGCTCTCTATTGCCCAGGTAATCAATAGGCATCTTATCTCAGTACAGTCAGTCCAACAAGGTTCAGCACCCTCTAATGAAACATTCCCTACCCGTGTCATACGTAATTCCTTCTTTATAACTCCTACCACCGTGGATGAAGTAACAGCTGTTGTTCATAGTCTAAAAAAACAAAAAAAATCCACTGGCTTTGACAAAATTAACGTTTGTCTGTTGAAAAATATAATAAAAGAAATTGCGCCAGTTTTGGTTTATATAATTAATAACAGTTTTTCTAGTGGTATTTTTCCAGAAAGTTTAAAACTAAGTTCAATAGTACCAATTTTAAAAAAAGCCAAATTCTTATAAACTAGACGATCTAAGACCTATTAGTCTTCTTTCTGTTTTTTTCTAAATTAATTGAGAAAATTATGTTGATAAGGTTAACTAAATTTCTTAATATATCAAAATTTTTTAGTGACAAACAATATGGTTTTATTAAGGGCAGATCGACAGAAAGTGCTTTAATAAATGTAACTGAACTAATTTTTAATGGCTTAAATTCAAAACAAAAAACAACGGGTTTATTCGTCGATTTCAGAAAAGCTTTTGACATGGTAGATCATGAGATTCTTCTAAACAAATTAGAAGCTGCTGGTATCAGAGGAATAGCTCTGAATTGGTTCCACAGTTTTATTACCGGAAGAAGACAGCAGGTAAAGATAAATAATAACTTTAGTGACCCACTCATAGTTCAAACAGGTGTCCCGCAAGGGTCAACGACCTCTGCCACTCTTTTCTTAATATTTATATATGATTTATTAGATATTAATTTTAAAGGAAATATAAATGCTTTTGCAGACGATATAGCTCTATTCTACACTGAAAAAGATTCTGGCCTTCTTACTAATTCAATTAACTCTGATCTCCTACTACTAAGAAAATGGTGTTTAATAAATAAAATGCAATTGAATGTTAGTAAAACAAATTTTATAAATTTTGGTTTTTTTGGTTTTGACTTACCTTCTCCTTTAATTTTCCATTCACTAAACTGCAATTTTCAATTATGTAGCTGTCACCCTTTGAAAAAAGTGAAATCAATAAAATATTTGGGTCTTTTGCTTGATGAAAAACTTACCTTTGAACCGCATATTTTAGACTTGCACTCAAAATTAAGATCACAAATAAGAAAATTTTATTTTTTAAGAAATTTTTGTAATTCTAATCTGTTAAGAACCCTTTATTTTGCATTAATCAATTCAAAACTACAGTATGCTCTACCTTGCTGGGGGGTACTTACAAAACTTTAATAGATAAAATAAGAACAACTCAAAATTTTTTTCTTCGAATAATTCTTAAAAAATCTAAACGAACAAGCTCGTTCCCTTTATTTCAAGAGCTACGAATCCTACGTGTTCAACATCTCTTTATATTTAAGGTCCTGAGACTGTTTTTTGTTAGGAGCGGAAATAGAGAAAGTATTATACCAAATGACCATAGTTACAGTACGAGAAGCTTCGTAAATAAATCGTTTAAACTACCAAAAGTCAACAGATCTATTTTCCGTCATTCTATTCAATACCTAGGCCCTAAAGTTTTCAACCAACTTCCGCTTCAAATAAAGAACTCAATCAATATAAAGTATTTTTGTAAAAAGACAGTCGCTTGGCTTTATGGTCAGAAGGATGTAAGGTGTTTCACCAACGTGCTAGAGTAGTGGTTTTTAAGCATGTTTTAAATAAATATCTCTGCCCACAGATGCTACAGCGGGCATACAACTTGTAATAAACATAATGCTAGACTCTAATTAGTTTATTTTGGATAATTTAGTTTAGATTTAGTTTAGATTGGTTACCTATTCAGTTAATTAATCATAGACTGGTTGCTGATTAAGGAATTGCAATTTATATATGTTTGTAATTGGCCAAACTACTTGTAAAATTGGCCAGTTTTTTTTCTCTCAATGGTTCAAATTATTGTATTGTGGAATTTCTATATGGGAAATAAATTCATTTATTCATATTAATGATTGTGATAATAAATTAATAAATTTATTGGTAAAAATAATGTACTGTTCACCCTCTTGTTTATAAATATATTTTAAATATACTTATATTTAAAACTTATAAATAAAAAATATAAAACCTACTAACTGATTATATACTTGGAGCTCTCTTTATTGGACGCGTTATATAAGTACACGTGAGGTAAACATACTGTAGGTTACATTTAACTCACGGGTGTTGCTTTAGTTCCGTAAAGTATTATTACATTATCCTATTCAATAGAATCAAGGCTTTATTATGTTAACTAAATTCTCTCACTAGATCAATTTTAATATAGATAATTAAGGTTACAAAATTACTGTTGTTTGAGCTAAAACCTCAATTAGCCGGCACATGGGTAATCTATCAAATGTGCCGAATATCAATTAAAATTGAATGATCAATCAATCAATACAGGTATTGAAAGTGCCGAAGTGTTTTGATTACTTTACTTACTGTATATCAAGGTAATTCAAATAATTCTGGTTGCTATTCTGTCAACGTTAACCATTTTCAGTAATTTTAGTACAAAAATTAATCAAGAGTGTTATTAGCGTTCACTAAGGTAAACTCATTATTTTCCGATATCGATTGTATCGACAAAGCTGCCTTGTTGCTACCCCTAGTAGAGGTTTATACCTTCTATTTGAATCTACACTGGATACAGCAACAATCGATTTGTCAATTAAATCTGGACATCCTTCTGCAGGTCCAGGAGCAGCACATCTACTGCGGGCGATACTGATTTCTGATTCTTGGGTATTCAACCATACTGAGTGGGTTTAATAAACCAAAAGGGTTTAAGCCAAAAGGCTTTAATAAATATCACGTCATCATTGCTAATTAGAATTATGAGTTGCTAAATACAATGAATAGTGGCTTGTAATATCCAAACTAAATGCTATTATTGTTTGAGTATATGTTCGGCATGTGCTTTAAAACTGTGAAAATCTAAGAGTTTCAATAATCAAGCAAGCGGGGAATGAGGGAAAAGGAGGTTGATGGTTAAGTTTCATATTAATATGCTACTGGTTACTATAATAAACCAGAAGATTCTATGAATAAACATTTGTAAGGAATGGGAGTTTGCAATTTACTGAAATGTCACTAGGGGTATTAGTACCTGGAAAGTATAAAAGATAAAGGTCTGGTAACTCTATTTTAACTGAAGCTTGTACCCAGAAAGACACAGTATCTCCATACTTAACGGAGAAAATTCAACTCCATAATTCTCTGTTTCAACATTTCTTATAGTTATTGTAAGCTTCTATTTTACGTAACGTATTCGTACTTCAATAAATTTACCCGCTAAAATGTAAATACTGACCAAGAGTGTTTATGGTTTTATATTATATTCCATTATCATTTCTTAATACGGTACCAAACATATTAAATTATAATTAATTGTTAAAGTTATATTTCTAATAATAAGTAGTAAATAATTGATGTATTAAGTGTAAATAATATTAATTAAGAATTTTTAAAATAGTTTTTACAAAGCATGGAAATTGCCCTGACATCTTCTTGTAATATCCAGAGCTAGATTTAACGTCATTATAAAACAATACTAAGCGGTTTCTTAGCAACAGTTAAAATATCAGTGTCATTTTGTATTTGTTCCTCGAATAGATAACATACAAAATGTGTGAATTTATTAAAAATATTACCTTACCTAAAATCATTGGTGGTTTAGTGGCAACAGGATTACTAGTTGGAGGTGGATTATATCTCTACAAAAAGTATGAAATAATTACTATATACTTCAAGAACTAATTAGTATATTTAGGTGCTTTTGAAGCACGAATTTAAATTGGTTAGTTTTATAGAATATTCAAATATTTTTAGTTTGCACTGTTGATAAAACAATCATAACTTTTTGCGATACATTTAAAATATTAACATTTTGATGTATGTTTGTCAGATATAGACGACGACCCGGTCCTGATCCAAGTACTGTCACGGTTACAGACTCTTTCGAAATTTTGTGGACCAATGCAAACTGGAATAGTGAACAATCAAAATCCGATACAAGTGTTGAACCATTGATTGAAAACCAAAATCACATGTTGTGTTTAGAACGGGACTTTGAAACAGCTTCTACAGTAGCAGTAGCTGGAAGCTTGGAGCGGCTGAACAATTGAGTACAGGTATGATTTAATCATTTATCCCATTCAAAGTTAGGAAAATCTCATACTTTACATTTACTCTTACTAGATTAAATAAATTTAATCCCAGGCTAAATACATTGAATTGAATATTCGTGGCAACTTTCCTTAAATTTTAGGATTTGATTTAAATAAGAGACAGAGGATTGTTGGGTTTGTTACTTATTTTATCGTTTTCCAAACATTTATGTTTAGAAATAATGTTTATCTTTTGAACTGATAACTTAAATTAACATATAAGAGACTAATACAGTACTTATTTTTTATTTTCAGAAAAACATACCGGACTGACTTTAATAACCCTCAATACGACAAATATAACCTGAAATGACTTAATATACCGGATTGTGACGAAAAACTCCTGGAATTGAGAATTTTTTTAACCGATAAAGACCTCACCACCTGATATAACTAATAGAATAATAAACGAAACATATAAAAGATGAACTTCGTATTTACTAACATACTTTTATTTTACCCAGGCATAACTTAAAATAATGATCAAAATTACTTTTCAGTTTCCATGTTAAAGTTCCCTCACTGAGAATTGTGTTATTATACTCTGCAAGAAGGGAAAGTCTACTGTTTGAATAATATATTCGTAATTACTACACACTTCTACTATCTGCCTACGGTGAGTCATAACAGGTACCATACCAGAAACAAATATTAATTTTTATTTTTGAATGTAGTGAAATATTAATGGAAATATGTTTTCATGAAAATATTCGATCGGTAAGTGCATGATATTTAAGAAACGTTAAATCATTTAAATAAGATTCTATTGTAGCCCTTTACTTTATTTTAATTTGAGCATCACTATGTTAAATAAATTGTATTATAGAAGATATTTTTAAATTTTTAGGAAGCTAACATATGGGCAGTGGGCGTGCGAGAGAAAATAATATGTTGTTACATGATATCAGGTGCAGCGTAGATGGTCCCAGGCTAGACGCAACTTTTTTAGTAGCCACTGTTTAAGCTTACATTTTATTGTAGTACAAATTGGGATTCTAAAGCCTTAAAATCAGATACGAGTATACACCCCTTGACTTAAAAACAAATTAAATTTTTATAATATATAATTCACTCCTTGTCTGAATAGCGAATTTCCTAGTCAAGGCTGCTTTCCTGAACCTTTAGGATATGGTTAATAAGAAACAGCGATTTGTTTGTTTGTTGGGTTTGTTATTTATTTTATCATTCTCTAATAGGTACTTATTCATTTATAACTTTAAAACTGACAACTTAAATTCACATATAATTGAGACTAATACTTATTTTTTATCTTTAGAAACACTTACTGGACTGATGTTTATTACCTTAGACAAGACAATATATACTTTAAATTACAAAAAAACCAGATTGAAAACAAATAACTCACGAGTTTGCCATATAAAAACTGATAAGGAAAGCTCACACTAGATTATGAGATGATAGTGTTTTATCTTTTATTATCTCATGAAAAACTTCATGGAGTAAGTGCATGATATTTGAGACATGTTACAGTATTCGAATAAGATTATATTATAGCCCTGTACTTTATTAATGTTTGAGTATTAAAAAATTCAAGTATATCATGTAAAATACATTTTAGTTTTTTAAGAAGCCAGCGTATTTGGTAAAAGTTACTGCGTGTAATTAAAGTTTTTAAACGTATTTACTCACATTGGGAACACTTTCAATGGCTGAAAGGACAGTGTGTGTTTGTTTGATACAAATGTCAGCAATCCTTCAAGGGCCTTATCCGGAGAGAGTACAGGAATTAACGATTAGTAAAAATTACATTGGATTAAAATTTATAAAACCACTAGTTATTGTGTGCAGAAACCAATTACGGTTTCATACAAGACAATGTATTGTAATATAGAGCGTGAAGTGGATCTTCCATCGGGAAATTTTCTACAGAGATACATCTACATGAAACGTGTTAAAAATCTAACATGTAAAAGACTTTGTATGTTATATCATACTAATCTTTAATTTACAACATATTTATGGCAATTCAATTATAAACATTAAAATAAATAATATTTGAGGAGATTGATTATCATGTTACACAATGCCATACACAGTTGCTCCTTGTATTTATGTAAGGGTAAAATACATTTAATAGGGGTTAAAGTTTCATAGCTAATACATTGAGAGTGATAGTAGGCTGATGAATCGTAATGCATGGAATGCGTTAGATATTTACCAGATCAGATTGGATTCCTTGAACTATTCGGTCAGGAATAGTCTAAACACTAAACTAGCTGAAGATAATTTGTTTGTTTACCTCAACCGAGTTTTAACAGTAATGTATAGATAAAAGTGAAAATATCGAAGATTAAACTCTTTATTGGACGCGTTATATAAGTACACGTGAGGTAAACATACTGTAGGTTACATTTAACTCACGGGTGTTGCTTTAGTTCCGTAAAGTATTATTACATTATCCTATTCAATAGAATCAAGGCTTTATTATGTTAACTAAATTCTCTCACTAGATCAATTTTAATATAGATAATTAAGGTTACAAAATTACTGTTGTTTGAGCTAAAACCTCAATTAGCCGGCACATGGGTAATCTATCAAATGTGCCGAATATCAATTAAAATTGAATGATCAATCAATCAATACAGGTATTGAAAGTGCCGAAGTGTTTTGATTACTTTACTTACTGTATATCAAGGTAATTCAAATAATTCTGGTTGCTATTCTGTCAACGTTAACCATTTTCAGTAATTTTAGTACAAAAATTAATCAAGAGTGTTATTAGCGTTCACTAAGGTAAACTCATTATTTTCCGATATCGATTGTATCGACAAAGCTGCCTTGTTGCTACCCCTAGTAGAGGTTTATACCTTCTATTTGAATCTACACTGGATACAGCAACAATCGATTTGTCAATTAAATCTGGACATCCTTCTGCAGGTCCAGGAGCAGCACATCTACTGCGGGCGATACTAGCCTATACATAATATCGTGCCATATATCTTCAATGACTGTTACAAGTACGTCGGTAGCCATGTCCTGTATTAGTCGCTGTTTTAGGTCTGTCACTGCGACGAAGATCTTGAAATGATAAGCAAGGAAAACCCAGGTCATTTTGTTTAACATTATAAAGTGACAGCATCAATGAATGGAAACTTTTACAATAGTAAACATCCAAGTTCCTCCTAAATAAATTAGTTCAAACATTAAACATGTTAAAGTGGATAATATCAATACTTAAGTTCTACCATTGTTCTTTGTTGGTGAAATAGTTAACTTACGACTTAATTTTTGAATTAAATTTTTTTGTTACGAGTATTTCTTATAAATAATAATCAGTGAAACCATTGGTTAGTAGAGTGAAACGACGCCTACCGCATCAGAATACGACGATCCAGTCAGAAATGGCAGCGCATAATGTACTTCACAATGTGTACCTAAAACAACCCGCCATTTCTGATTGGATAAACCTTTTGAGATGCGGTTTGTGGCATTCAACTCTACTAAGTGAGCTCTTTCAAATGAGGTTCACTCGACCCATGCTTTAATTTAAGATTTCCATGTTTTCCTCTGTGGGTCGTCCCCCCATGGTTGGCATGTCATGGTAATAGCAAGGGAAAATAGTTTACATAGCCACATAACACTGCAAATTTTATAGATGTTATCTGCTTTGGTTTGTAAAATATTAAGCCGTAACCAGACTTTTCAAACACCTTGTATATGTATGCTATATTAATACAACTTTTATCAACACGTTCATTATATGTGCACCTGGTTTTATATACCTGATTACATGATGTGTTTTATAAAATTTGCCATTGCTTAGGCTACAATAAAATTATGTTATTTGTTTAGTGAAACGGTTAATGGTTTATATGATATAATGTACCATTTATATTATACCTACTTTATTGTATATTATCAAGCAAAATTGAATTAGCCTTTGATGTATGTAGTTTCCGCAGATAGACGGGTATTTCAGTGGTACTTTATGAGTGGTGGCTTTATATCATTAATATTAAATTTCAATTAGTTTTAATGCCGTAATTTTCCAATCTCGCTACTGTTACCAGTAATTGGGTTATTTTTCCTAAATATTGTTCCGACTGTATTTCATAATGAAGGAAGTAAATCTGTTTATCCTTTAAGGATGACGACCTTACCACGCGTAAGGAATATGAAATAATTGGAGAATAACAAGAGGAATAGTATAATTATCGCAGTTAGCTACTGATACAAAACCAACCTTAGTACTGAAAAAGTATAATATATTTAAGGTAAATTATTCCTAGAAAACACGTTTTCTTGTTAAAATATTCCCACATATGTGTTACATTATACAAAGTTGCAGATTCGAACAATTTAGTGTAAGTGTAATTACCACATATCATGATAGTGGAATTTTGAATTTTTATTATCGGGTTTTACTACACAGCACATACTTTTTGATGGATTGATTGAAAATAAAGATAGCTCTCAGACTGAGGCACGTCAGCCTTGCGACTCATTGTACGAACGTAACAAGATTCCCACATAGGGAGTCCTAAACTGGTTTCCTCCACGAGTTAAAGAATAGCGGGCTCAATGTCTGGTTGGTTGACATTCTCCAGAGATTGAGCGTCCTGCAGTCTCCTTTTCTTAGATGCCAGCAATACACAGTTAAAGATTATATGCTCAGCAGTTTTTAGTTTCCTGACTGCAAAAATGATAACAGAATTATTATAAAAGCGTCCCTTTCTCAAATGGCTTTTTGAAATGCCCAGTAAGGAAATGAATTCCTTTTTCAGTTTACTTCTTCGTAAGCTACACATTGACCCAGCAAGGGCATCAGGGTTCAAGAAGTTCCTTATAGAGTTTCCGGCTAGGCGACACTGCCACCTACTACTGTGTTCATTGAGAGCCCATTATTTTACTGAGTTCACAGCCTGGCAACGGCTAATAGCCCCAGACTGGCTCAGGACCTAAAATTGTGGCATTAGTCCCTTTTTTAGTCAAGAGGTCAGCTTTTTTTTCGTTACCTATGATGCCTCAATGCCCTTCCCCTAGTAAAACTGGACGTCGTTTAGGGAACGCTTTTAGGTGATCTGAGTGGAATAAACATCCAGAAAAAACTGCTTGCCTCTCATAGAATATCAAGTTTTTTTAATGTTATAAAACCCCTCCTCAATCCTAGTGAAGTGCAGGCAGAGATATCCGCCTGGAGTATATATTGCAGTGACAGCCAAGACATTGCGAAACTACCGTCCCTGAAACGTCAACCTGTATAATCATTTAAGAATGTTTTTAATACTTTAGGGTCTCTACCTTATCAAACGAATATTATATACCAACACAATGATTTCGTTGTGTGTTCTCTTATTTGCTCTTGTACATGATCATGTATTTTAGTTCCAAATGTGTTGTACTGAGCGAAGCCCTTTTGGTATGTGGCAATACAATCATTAAACTATTGAGATGTTTGTATAGGTACAAAATTTAAACAAACGGATCACTGATCGCAATAGCGTTTTTCTCTTCTCAAATTTATTTATAAATTACATTGTAAACCTGATAGTCACGAAAACATTGTATATTAAAATACGTCAATGCGTTTTGCAATGTCATTTTTTCATAAATATTGTGAATATTACAATAAAAAAGTTATATTCTTTGCTTTTTTAATTTTAAAGAATGTCCTGAGGATCAGTAGCAAGTTAAATAGTAGGTTAAATAATCATAAAACATTCATAGAATTTGGTGAGTGAGTTTAGGGTTGAGGTTAGGTGCGGTTATCGTGGTCTAGGTTATTTCAGAGCATAAAATATTCTGTTTACTAACAGGACAAGCGAGCTTTAAAAGCATTTACATTTTTAATTGCTTTGTATGCACAGTCTAGTGAAATTACATTTCAATTTACACAAATAATTAGTAGAAACATTTTTCTTTTATGGTTTATTGTCGTAAATAAAGTTTCATTTCTTATTAGAGTAATCCAATCATTAGGACATTAAAGAAAATCAGCATTAATAACGTTAAAAAGTTCCTCAGATGACAAAAGAGAAATTGTGCCCACATACTGACTGATATGTTTCAACGAAGCTAAGCCAAGCCCCATAGATGATATGCACTGTCACAGAACTCATTCTAGAATCTTTTGAATTGAAGTTTTTATGCAAAATATAAAGTCTACAAGTGAAATTTTTTTCAAGTTATTTTGTCACGTTATAAATTTAATATTTTTCAGTAGATTAGATTTTATGGCACAGTCTGTCTATTATAACATAAAATATGAGCTAAAATCAATAATTATATTGTAGTATACGTCAGAATAAACGCATTACAAATATTTTTTAAACCTTTGGAGAAATAAAGTTTATTCCACAGAGAAAGATCATCATTGACGACGCTGTGCCAAGCCCGCGTCTTTAAGGAGAAGTACGTTTCAATCATCATTGCAACGTTTAATTATTTGCTTTTAAGTTAGCTAAATCTTAATTGTAAGCAACCAACTTAAAATAAATACAGTCATTAAATAAATAAAAATTTATAAAACACATTCTCCAATGTTCCGGGAAAGATTCTGGAAAAGGCTTTTCCCTAGTAATTGGTAGAAAAAGTGCTTTCAGAAGCAAAGAGAGCATGGCTGTGACGAATTACGGAAGTGGGGTTTTATCAACACCAGCTCCTAGTTTATACTCAATTCCAATTAGAGTTAGTATACTTCATTAGTAATTAGTATGGCGTTGACGCGGATATTTTAAATTATAAATGTACGGAAAAGAGAAGAAAAACAGCTGAAAGACATTTAAAATTGTTCGAATCTGCAACTTTGTATAATTTAACACATATGTGGGTAATTGAACACACACACATATATATATATATATATATATATGGTAGCTGATATATCTGGTAGATCATAGAAGAGTAACATAGGCCAGATACCAATAAACGTTTAAAACACCGAGGATAATTTGAAATTTTAAAGATTGCTTTTCGAATTTCGTTTTCCAGAGAGTTTGGATTTGACCCCTTACGGCCCTGAAGCTTAATCACATTTGAGGCATCCTTAAATAGGTGCGTCGTATCAAATCATCCTGAATTCTTGTTGTAACATCCTAAAAATGTTTTGAAATTCATCTGTATGTAAAGATTATCTGATATATCTTAGGTTATTTATGAAAGCTTAAGATTTTAATGAAGACGTCATCTAAAGCAATTGTAAAACGTTAAACAGCTGTTTAGCCAAATATTGGTTTATATTTAGTTACTCATTATTATTGTTTGAAATCTCTCTGTAATAAAATGCAAATAATAAAAACATCCATTTAGTAATTATCGACTTTTATACATTACTTCTTGTCTTTTATGAAATAATCAGATAACTAAAAATGTTTCAAAGCAACATTTTCGCAATATGAATTTGGGCAATATGAATTAAAACCAACATCGTTACAAAATATCTCCACCAAAAGTATTGGCAACAAAATAAAATTAAAGCTTCGTTGAGTTAAAAGATCTTTATACTGAATCAGAACTGAATTTTACTCAATTTGAGAATACATATATCAGTTTAAATTTTTTTTAAGCGACCTCTTGAGGCTTACGAAATATATTTCTGAGATACACGAATAAAAAATAATGTAGATAACAAAACATTGGAAGAACATACTCTATAAAAACATGTACGAAATAGTTAAAGTGTTCTGAGTGTTCTCTTGCATAAGTTAAATGAGGCTGAAAATGTTTCAGTTGTAAGAAGAAAAGTAGGACAAAGAAAGAAGAACCGTTATTGTTATAAATGTCAAAACTTTAGAAACTTTATCTGCGTTGTCTAAGGTATCACTGTCAAGATAGATTTGATTTTGAATGCGCTTATACCCTAGGAAAAATATTTCCATCGTTTTGTACACGCATAAATAATGTTTTGTATTTATAAAATAAACATTTTTCTCATCAAAATATTGTAAATCAAAAGTATTAAAATTAATTAAAATTTTCTGTACATTAATACTTTTTTAATACTAAAAATATAAATTACTAAGAGATATGATTCTTTTTATGATGAAAAAGTAAGCAAATCATAAAAAATGACTATATACCATTAAAAGAATTACGTTCTACATGGGCAAGTAGCCTGTCTACATTGCCGTTACAATGACAAAAATGTAATTAACAAATAGTTGGGAAACTATTAAAATGTAGATAAAAATGTTACTAAGTGCCTTAAAAAAAATTAGAAACAAAAATTTATTACAGTGTAATTTGTCTATTGTTATTACGTTAATTATTAAGTTGTAAGCAAAAATATATGAGTACAAATTATAAATTTATCGATTATTTAGTTAAAATATAATCAATAATAACGTTTTTAAAATATTTTACTATACAAAATACACGGTTTTTATTTGATTTTTTCACACACAACCTGCTATGTTGTTAAATTAATTTAGTCTGCAGCAATGTTTAAGGTTTTATAATTATTTACCTTTGTTTATTATGGTTTTAACAAACAAGGAAGGCATGTATTGTCAAGCCTCAAAACTAGTGATATTTTTGTGACCTCGTATAACGATTAGCATTTCGAAATCCTATTATCCTCACAACTGTTATTTCTGTTGTCTTTGCTGACAATACTAACCATCCCATAAAGGAGGTATGTACTTAGTGGTCAAAATGCAATGCCTAAACCGGGATTCAAACTTGGGACCCTGAGGTGATGACCCCACTCAGCTCCAAAGTACGGTAATAATGTACTTAAAAGTCGTAAATTTGTGCTATTCTTTTACTAGATATCCGAGGTTTATCTATACAAATAATTTGTATTTCAATAGACTTTTTATTTGATAATTTTAAGCTACTGAGGCTTGTCAAGTTTAAAATGTTCTACGGGAAGAAAAAAAGGAGATACCGACATCGTTATAGACAGTAAAGATACAGGGAAGAAATCGTGGAGAAGATGCAGAACCATTAGTAAAATGGAACACTTAATGTATTTAGTTGAGAAAACCCAAACAAATAAAGTTCCATGGATTCTAACTATACAACGAAGGAGAATTTTGTTACGGTTATATTTAATATAAGTCAGTGCATGCTATTTTGTGAATTAAAATAGACCTTCTAGCTTAGTTGAAAGATGGGTAGATTTAACATGCTGTTATCTAGAAATGTGAAACTAAAGATGCGTTATTAGGTTAGAGTTTTAGTTTCCCCACTTATATTACGATGGCTCTCAAAATTGGAATTTTAATATACTATCAATACTGTCAAATATTTGGAAACCCTACATGAAAACATTTATAAAAGCGATACATTTATTTGTATAACGTAGGCTTGATTTTGTTACGATCGGAACGTAATTATGTTTTAAACATATTCACTTACAATAATTCAATGCTATTGTATACATATAAACCGCCATCTTGAAATGCTCAGAGTTATCGAAAAATAACTATGTATAAACGTTACTTGAAGTTTCTCATTTACTATGGAACATAAATTATTATTTAGATTGTGAAATACAAGAAATAAACATTTGCACAAATACTTGAAACTTTTAATTGGTAAAGACTGGCTATCAAACTTATCCAAGCTACGTGTAATTACTGCATATTTACCAAATTTATTCTGGACTATTAGAAATAACGGCGGTTAATTTATTGACATTTATTTCCGCAATTCATTGTAACTAAAAACTTTGTGCAGCCACAATCTGATGAAAAATTTTATAAATGAGAACTCTAAAATACTATTATTTTTTGTCCTGCGATATATAATGGCTGAAATATTACTATGCATTTTCCAAAATATAAATGGCCGCCATATTAAAATATTATGGGATGTAAAAATGTACGCGAATAGTTATTTAATTATTTATAGTTACCTAATATTCATAAAAAGGTTCCATTTTTAGTCAATTTTAGTGAATGGTCGAATCAAATATTTGCACAAATGCAAATAGCGCCATCTTGAAACTTTTAAGTTGTTAAGACTACAAACCAAACTATGAGCAAATGTAAGTTTAGTCAGGATCCATCGAAATACGGCAGTTACGGCCAGAAAGTACGTCTTCCGTGTGGTTGCAATAGGATCCACCCGAAGAGAATTGATGTATAACTTTAATAATACTTTTTTAGATTACCTTACGATATGAAGAAAGAGTGTTTATTGGTTAAAAGCCTCTTCATACGAGACCAAACTATTCCTGCGGATGAATGTATGAAACTCTGTTGAAATGGTCAATTCTTATTATTTCGATATAGGTAATTTCTATCAGGAATTTAAAGCGTAGTGTGGAAAAGTACCGAAGTCTTATTGGGAATAAACCAGATTTCCAACTTGTATTTAGTAATACCACTTTTTTATGTTTAGCTAAATACAATAAATACGTTCTTCTGAATCGTCACTGACTGCATCTAGGGACTATAAAAAATAATCGTGTAATAATCATTGTTTGTGCAATGCTCTCAAACTTTGTTTGAGTAGCCTCTTTTAAAAAAACCGTTAAAGTATTTCGTTACTAACCCTTGCTTGCAATATTAACTATTTAATACTTAATATTGCAAACAAGTATATTGCATTATTATAGTGTAACACGCCATACATTGCTACATGCTTTACAGTGAAGAAGGTGAGAGCTTAGTGTCCAAAAATTAGATTCTCACACCCTGACTCGATCTAAGATTCCTTGGATGATGACGTAAGGTGATAACTACTCAGGTACCAGAGACGGTTGTGGCGTATTTTAAAGCTGTAAATATGTACTAGTTATTAATTTTTATCTTCATATACAGATATTTGCATATTGTAATACTCGTAAATTTTTAGTTGAGTATTTTTATGCTAGTGAGCTCAAAATGTTAATAGAAACGAGATAATGTGAAAGTTTATGCGCAAATTTCATGGGATTTAAGTTAATGCTTCCTAAGCTTTTAAAAGTAAAGTAAAGTAAAGATGTCTTATTTACTATGTGAAGTTAGGGCTAAGAAGCCTTCTCTAACACCTAAGCCTTGGGACCAACGGCGTAGAGGTGACTTCCGAACTACCATCAAGGACAGGATAGCTCAGCGGTCACCCATCCAAACAGTAACCATGCTCGACGTTGTTTTATCCCGTTATCTTGCGATAACCGTTGTACCCGCTACACTACGCCAATGACAGCACATTATTAGTTTAATTAAGTTAAACTTAACTTTCACGTCATTATTTTTAATATTCTAGAGATGTTTAATTTTAAACACATAATTGATACACATTTAAACACTTTTGAGTTGTTCCGAAAAATAAACTGCACATTATTGAAATGTATCGTTAGAATATTAAGTAACAATTGAACTTTGAAAGCTCTTTATTGCTTGCTAATAATAACTTATGTGTAAAATGAGCCATCTCCCTTAACTCCACGACTACATGATTGTAGAAAAACTGTAAAACTGGAAATCGTGTGATTACAGCCATGTATTAAGTGTACAAACTTCATTTCTTTAGTTTTTACTTTTCAAGTGAATCATCCCCATGTAGTCATTTCAGCTACTAAAAACAAGATACCTTTTTAATCTCAATTTTAATATAAACAAAATAGAAAACATGCCTGCGTACCTTATTAATTGTTTTATTTTGCTTCTAAAACATAAAATAACAATAAAATTACACACAAAATAATGAAAACTATTGAAATTTTGCTTCTTAAAACATGATATTTGAATTCCTTTACTAGATAATACACATTTTATGCATGTATTATATCTCAAATATAATAGAAATCGTATTTACGACGAAAGAAAACACTTGCGCGTATTGTTTCTTTGGCTCTGTAAAATTGCAATAAAAGTCCGTTGATTAAATCACAAAGAATAAATATCAGCTTTTTATAAAAGCCTTGTAAAGCAATATCGTGTTTTATTAAATGATCAGTTTCATAAATACTGAGTATTAATTAGTTATGAAACTTCAAGTATACTACAAGGTGTTTTGTTTTTGCTTTGTATTAACGAGTTGTTTTTAACAGGTCAGCCATTCCACAAATACAGAGACATAAGTGTAAAAACTAAAATAATTTTTTTCAACATTTAAATTAAGTTAACAATAAATAAAAATAGTATTTGAACAACACCTAATCATTTTTTCATTATCAAATAAAATTAAACATATTTTTACCGTGGTTTAACTTGGTGTTACTCTGTGGTTGCTACAGGGTGATGATATTGGTGAAATAAAGTCAAAAAAATCACTAACCATATGACACAATTTCAGTCTGCTGACTATTTGGAGGGAAACCAGCTCTTCTGCACATTTCAGAAATATAGTTTTCATTCTCATTTTATCGTTTATAGTAATGGATTTTTTACTTGTTTTGAAGAAGAGATTGAGTGTCCCGTCCGTCACAATAAAGGTAAGTAAGTTTATTTTTACAAGTTATTAAAAATAAAATGTGTGATTCAATAACAAATCTTCTATTCACTGAAGCACCCCGGCCTAACCTCAAAGTTTTTAGATTTTTCTAGTTCTGTTTCTAGTTTTTATTGAATTTTGAAAATTGTCCCGTCCGTCACACTTGTTAGCAATATCTCTATACCCCATGCCCTAAATTCGTTGTTAATACTTAAATTTATTAACTAATGTTACTTTTTGAATGTACAAGTTACTAGGCCTATCTAGGCCATTGTGAGATGAATCTAGGCTAATCTTATTTTTTAATTTTATGTAAAATAGTTTATTTCTCCCAATTTCAAAATATTATGACACCCTACTATTTGTAGATTGTAAGTTATACCTACACCTAGTTTTAATTAGAACTGTAGTTGTAGTACTGATTAGGCTTTGAGACTGTTTATGCAGTGAAATATTATTTGTAGCATTTAATTAACATTGTGCTGATTAATTTGACTGATTAAAAAAATTTCTAAAAGAGCTGATTAACTACAAGATCCCACACCAAATGTCAAAATATTAAACATTAATGTTAATAAAGGGTTTTAGAGTCAGATAATGCCCTTGCACATGGGCTTACAAAAAAATGTCATGGAATATTTGCGACATCTTATTGCGATATTGCAGTCAACTAAACATTGTGATTCTTGTAATATTTATTTACTCTAAAAAATACACGAGTTTTTGTTGATTTCAGATATCTATGGAAATGGAGACAAATGAGCTTTTAAAATCTAGAGAGAAGGCGAGACTACGAAAACAACGAAGCAGAGAAAAAAAGAAGACGAATAAAGAAGCCTGGGAGAAGAGTTTGAAGAAAGATGCAGAGAGAAAGCGAATATCGAGAGCTAAGGAAAAGGAAAAGTTAGTTACAATTAGTTCTACAAGTGCAGGTAAGAAAGAACTCAAACTTAAAAGATGCAAGGAAACTGAAAGAAAAAGAAAATACAGGTTAAAACAAAAAGAAAAGCTAGAACATGTATGTGATAAAAATAATGAACTTGGAACTTTTTCAAACAGGCAAAGCCTAGGAAAGGCTGTAGTTCGTGCAAAGAAATTTTTACCAAAAAGTCCTTCAAAAAAACTTGCTGTTGTAAGAAAACTAGTTTATGAAAACTTCCAGCTGCCAAAAAGTGATCGCTTTTTTATTAAAGAACATGTAGAGAAAAAGACGGTTTTGTCTAAGGAAACTGAAGAAAAAGTTATAGCTTTCTACAGCAGTGATACAGTCAGCAGACAAGCTCCTGGAAAGAGAGACTACAAAACAGTCAAAAGCAAAGTTTCAGGTGAAAAAGAAAAATTGCAAATTCGACATATGGTTATGACAGTAAAAGAAGCGTACGCTTTGTTTGTTGAGGAAAATCCTGGTATTGGTATCAAAAAAAGTAAATTTTATTCTCTAAGACCAATTCATATACGCTTGAGCTCAGAAATGCCACATAATGTATGTGTTTGCAAACTACATGCAAATTTTAATTTCCTTACTGAATCATTGTCTAAAGCTGTTGTAGGTTTTCCACCTACAGGTAAAGAACTGTTGGCCGCCATATGTTGTAACATAACAAGTGAAGCCTGTATGACCGAGTCTTGCAACAAATGCAAAGATACAAATTTCTTGACTAAGTTTAGTTTGAATATAGATTTAGAGGCTCAAATTTCTTGGAAGCAGTGGGGAGAGGTAAATAAACGACCAGTTATAACATATGTAGAGACTACTATTGGAGAAGCAATGGAAATGGTACAAAATATGTTAGGAAAGTTCAAAGTGCATTGCTACATAAAAAACGTACAGAGTGAGTATTTTGAGTACAAAAAGAAAAATGCAACACAAGGTGAAGCTGTCTTACAGATAGACTTTGCTGAAAACTACAGTTGTATTGCACAAGACGAAATACAGAGTGCACACTGGAGTAACACTCTTGTAACCATTTTTACAGGTGTAGCATGGGTTCCCAATGGAAAACAATGTTATGCTTTGATTAGCAATAACCTTACACATGACAAGTTTTCAATTTGGTATTTTCTTAAAAAAATAATAAGTGATCTAAAACAACAGTTCAAAATTGAGGAAGTAGCGATTTTCTCAGACGGCTGTGCTGGCCAGTTTAAAAATCGTTATACATTATCCAATCTGACATTTCTGGACAAGGACTACCAAGTAACTGGAGAATGGTGTTTCTTTGCCACTTCTCATGGGAAGGGGGCAGTGGACGGTGTAGGTGGCACTGTGAAAAGGATGGTGTGGGAACAAGTCAAATCCAGGCGCACAACAGTTACTTCTGCTGAAGAGTTTTTTGAGTGTTGTCAAAAACAGTGTGAGGCAAACAAAATCAAAGTGATGTATGTTGATGTTAAAGATATTGAAGAGTGTCAAGAGTTATTGGAGTCTCGATGGGCAGCTGTCAGACCTATTCCTAAAGTCCAATCAATGCATTATTTACGGGCATCAACACTTTACCCAGGAAGTATTGTAGCCGGAAATACTGTGAAATCAGAGCTTCAACTCTCAGAGTCTTGGAACAGTCATGATGAGTCAATTAATGAAAAACTTTCTGATGAAGATTCCTTAGATTCTGACTTTCTCACTGAAAATAAAAAAGGTCCAATATTTAGATGTATATAGTTCTGAAGATGAGGACTCATATTTAAGACCTAAACCTTTAAAAAAAGATGAAGAAATAGAAGCTGGACAGTACATATTAGTAGAACTTGTAAGTGAAGGTAAACAGAAGAGAGCTCATAAGTATTTGGCTATAACCCAGGGGTGCGTAGAAGAAGACAACAACGTGGAGGTCTTGTTCATGAGATTAGTGCAGAAGACTAAAACCAAGGACCAACTATTTGAAATAGACTCTTCTAAAACATACATAGTGTCTGTTTTCAGAAATACAAGGAGTTTTTGAGGGGCCAGAAGTAAAAGAATTGAGAAATAGTATTTATTATAAGTTTGCAAAGTCAATCGAGCTGTAAGATGAAAAACCCTTGTAAATATTTAATTTCAATTATAACAGGTTCTAGTTGTAAGTAAATTTAAGTTAAATAGTTGAGTAAAAGTGTTCATGAATAAAAAAGTGTATTAAGTAACTGTTTGTTGTTTTTATACACAAGTAACCTTTTGTCCCGTCCGTCACGTCCCGTCCGTCACACGTCAACTGCTAAATTTGAATTTTTTTGTTGTAACACAGAGTTTTAAAATGGAATATAAAGCACATGATTACCAGAAAAACAACTTTACAAAACGTATACTATTATTTAAAAAAAATAATTATTGTACAATTCACAGAAAAATGTAGTAAAAGTTAGTGTAGTTTCTGTAGTGTCCAAATTACGTCCCGTCCGTCACACGCTTTAAAAAATGCTGTAACTCATTTATATTTCAAAGTATTTTTTTTAAGTGAGTTTAAAAAATGCTTAAGATATGCTGAAAAAACTGCAGAAGGTTTTAATGCATGATAACTTTTTTTATAGATACTATAAGGAAATTTATCTCTCTGCTTGTCCCGTCCGTCACAATGGAATGGCTGAGGTCTGTAATATCAAATTATTGCTTATGGCAGGAAAGGACAAAAAAGATAAATTTTCTATTTTTTATGTGCATAAAGTTGTCAATATTTTATACAGCACATCGTGAAACGGCGATAAATTCAACCAAAGATATTTTCCAAAGTTGAAGAAACTTAACTTCGTGTTATTTTAAAATCTGAAATTGAACCATTATTAATAGTTTTAATTTCCTAGAAAAGTACAATTCTGGATTGCACCACATTTTAGTCGAACCTACGCTAGATACAACACAAACGGACGTTTCTTATGCCTTGGATACCCTATTGATGTAACTGGCACGTCACTAACCACACACTTCGATATATAATTTTAGGAGGATAAATCGAAAGGTCTTGCCTACAGCAGAGGACAACTTTTTGAGTGGGTAGACCTCCCTTAATGTTAAAGCAGTTGCTAGCCGGGACTTGAAAAGGTGCAGACCTCCGCCCACATTGACTAGAGAGGTTTGAACACAGCTGGTCTTCCCCACTTCCAAGGTGAATTTTCTTAAGTACAGCCTGCTATCCCTCTCCATGGGATCTGGACAAGAGACCGCCGAACCCCCCAACCTTACTCATCCGCAAATAAATGCCATGTCACTCTGGCAAGAAAGCAAGCACACATATCCTTCAATGACTAAATGCGATGAGAGGTTTCTCATATTTTGCCCTAAGCGAAATGTTGCTGAAAGGTACACAATGTTGATGGTGATGAGGTGTTTATGGATGGCATCCCAATAAGTTATTCTTTCGTCAGTTTTGTAACTTTAAAAAATTTAAAGGTTTCAGGCTGTCAGCATATATGTAGATCGTAGATGTTTTGTTATTCTAAAGGAAATATAAAAAATGAAAGAAAAATGTTCCATTACAAGTACAACTACTCTGACAGCTGGAAGTTTGTTCTGTAAAACAATACGAGTTTGATTACTGTTGGTAACCTGACTCCATTTTGAACAAAGCACGTTGTTATGACTGAGTAACAACGCCCCAGCTGATGCATTTTGCACCTTTGGTAATAATTATGTGTTTCCATCAAAATAACTACCTTACTAATTTAGCGTTTCTGTCCATAAATATACTATGAACCTTTTAAGTAGCTGAGAATAATGACAGTGTTAACCCGATTTCAAATGTTATTTTAAGCAGCGTTTTTAGATAATAATATTTTCTAGAAGTGGAAGTTTTTAAGTTTTTTTGAAATTTATAAAAGCACTTCAATATGAGCACTTCCATTGTAAAAATCTAAGCGATAATCTAGTTCTATCCAAGTACATTCCAGTGTATCGGGTGTGACAAAAATGCTGCTGCAAGAAATCTTTCCGTATGTTTTCAAGGCAAACACTGATTTACTTATAGTGAAGTCAGTTTTTTTAACATGTTTCGTACCAAAATATCAAATTACGTTGTGTAAGATTCTTCACAGACATGAGATTGGGCCTGTTTAGAAAACGAAGGTTCTCTGCAGCACGTACAAACTCCTTATTATAGGATGGAATTCCGTCTAGTTAAAAGAATCCGGACCGACAACGCAGACATTAAAGCAAAGCTGTAGGTAAGGATTTTTTAATAAAACAGCAGTAACGGAGTAGAAGGGTCAGCGCATGGTACAACAGGTCACCTGATTGTATTTGTAGAACAGCTGTTAATAATTCACGTAATCCAGCTTATCGGCTGCTGCCAATGCACTGTTACTGTAACTGTGCAATATTGCATCTAGCACAATACACAATATTGCGAGGTTCATTGAAAGACTCTATTATGCAATTGAAAAATGTTATTGCGTTTGCAATAACACATTTAAATTTAGAATCTTTTAAGTTTCAAATTTAAAAATGGAAACACAAACACGTAAAATTGTTGCCCAGAACATTCTACATTTTATTGTATTAATTAAAATAATTGAAAGGCACTAGGTGTGCTAAGGTCCGTAGTACCAGTTCAGTTAATTTTGAAGTCCAACACTAGGGCAACGCTACTTAACTTGGACTGCTATCGTTCTAATATTACTGTGGTAAAAACTATAAGAGTATACCTAACCTATATGGACCTCTCGCTCCACGGATGGCAGTCCAAGCGAGCGCTTTTTCCGTTCCTCAATTCATAAGATTGGATGGCTTATCTCCTGTGCAACTAACACGATAAAAAGTCTCATTATTTTAAAAAACAGCTGTGAAACTGATATTTTTAATACATAAGATAATGATTTGCATGAAAAGTTAATTGCATTCTAATAAGGAATTCATTATAAAAGAGTTTTTAAATACGTTGATTTTATTAATTAATTATTTTCTTCAAATATCCAAACCCAATCTCTTTGGATAATTAAAATGTTTGCTTCGAATTTATTAAATCCATTAAGTTACAACTGTTAGTATTGGAGTAGACCACAGGGGATTCAAGCCCATTATTAATGTTAGTGTAAGGCGCGATTCACACTGAACAGACGTCGGGCGGAGACGTCGCAGGGACATATGTCCCTTCGGCGTCTCTCCTATGTAAACAAATGACTCAATGCACAGACAGGCGACGTGGCGCGGGCGGCCACCCTTCCGCCATCGCCACGTCCCTTCACTAACTGTCGTGGCGTATTGAAAGTGGCATGCCCCTTGTGTTCGGAAGGCAAAATATTGTGATTTGTGGTTAGTTGTGCTGTTCCTTTTTACCATGCGAGACGACATCGAGTTCAACATAAAGTTCTGTGAGGAAGTTGAACAATATCCATGTTTGTACGACAACAGTCGTTCAGATTACTGCAACAGAAGTGCGCAGGATCAGGCCTGGCAGAAAATTGCTCAAACTTTGGATAACCAAAAAGGTATCTATAAACTATTTACTAAACAGACAATGAAAACTATTTTTTGTGGTAATAAATTGTAATACTTATTTTAAGTAGGTACTGCCTAGGGTTACTACACAATAAAATTATCTTCAGTGTTACAATAACAAATGGAAATAACCACTCTACTGACAAGTTTTCTCACGACTGTTGCGCGTCTATGGTAGCCAGTGTGCATTGCACACGCCACATCACTGCCTCGTCCGTGCCACGTCTCCGCCCGACGTTCGTTCAGTGTGAATTGCGCCTAAGAACGTCAGATATTCTCAGCTTGCTGAAATAACCGTTATACAAATATTACGTAATTTGTCGACTAGATAGTTCAGCCTTTGATTATAAACTCAAAGAAAAACATTAGCCTCTTTGTAACGAGATCAGCCATTTGTTTATGTTTCATACAAAGCGGTAGATTGTATTACCTCAAATTCTTTTCTAAAAAGTTTGTAGAAACCCGACATGACTTGGTGACACCTACTTTAATATGTATCAACAAAGGAATCGTATGTTCCCGAGAGTACAAAAAAATATTTAGTTAAATTCTTAACAAAAACAAGAATAAATCAATAACAGTAAGAACTAAAAATAAAATCTGGCAATGTTCAACACGGAAAGAAAGTTTCATAAATCCAAGACAATTCCAACTCCGCCACAGAGAGTTAGTGTTCAATCAGATAAACTGCGGTGCTCCGTAATCACGTGAAAGTACCTTGGGCATACATCTTATTAAGTTTAACCTTCTTAAGCATGTGTGTTAAACTATACTTAAATTCTTTATTAACACGGTAACTAAACCTCAGCTCGCTGTACTTTAAACTTATAATGTCTTAATAATTAATATTCCTTACATTGACAACATTACTAACAATCTAAAAAATAAGTAAGTAAAGTAGGGAGAGTGACATCGTGACAGGCTTTTATAACAGCCTTGCCAACCCTGTCGCTGAACTTTATTCGAAAGTATAAACAGCTGCAAACCTGATCAAAACAGTTTGACCCCTTGCCTTTAAAACTCTGTACGCTTTTTTCCTCATATTTCTTTAGTTCAGTATAGGAATTGTATATATTTCTATGTGCCTAATCAGTATTGCATTCATCATTAGTACAAAGCAGATCCATGAACCCTGCCATAGAAATTACGATTTACGGCTAAAGCAATTTTTTATAAATTTAATTGTCTGCAATGGCTACGAGCTTACTGTACTTGCTTGTTTCCTCAAATAGTACACAAGGAGAGAACTGTACGTTTAATAATGCTAATACTTGGTCCCCTCCGGTTGTTTCTTTTAGCTAGTGTAAGTATGCCTTTCCACAATGCAAAAGTAACCATATTCTACAATGCAGAATAAACTAATTGGTTTGAAGTCATCACTGCTGCCAACTATATGAAAAGGTATGAGACACGTCAGCTGATATGTTAATTCGTATAAAATAGAACATACTGGAATAGTGTACTGCTCGTTCCGTTCAGTGACTTAATTAGATGTTAAAAATATTGCCTATGTCTACAGCAAACAAATGAGCTTTAAATTTTATTTTTAGACTAATTGGGAGAGGTATATATAATATATAGTAGTATATAAATTATTTCTGGCTATGAAAATAAATGCTTTTCTGTTATAAATTCACCATAATTGTAAATAAATATGTGGTTTTAATTTTAAATTGGTAATGAATATCAGTAGTAGGTGATAAACGAAGTCAAGGTTGGATTCATATATTTCATACACGAGCATATTTGCTTTCATCACGAGTAGTTCATCCATCTTGATCGCCTCGTACTTGAAATGTAATAAACGAGTTTTAATTAAAACGTGCATCAGTTATTTTCATAGCTAACGTGAAGCGGTATAGAATTCACGGCAATTCGTGTCTGTATTTCTTTATGGAGAATTTATATGAGTGTTGCTTGACTATCCGAAACTTTAAAATAGATATAAAAATCATTATGAGGCTCTATAATAACGCTTTTAGGCAAACAATAACAATACAGGGTACTTAAATAATCGTAAACATTCTGAAAGGAATGATACCACAAAGAATATTAAGGGGTCTCCAATTATGAAATTCAGCAAGTTTTTGTATAGAAAAGATATCTTTGAAACAACTGCTTTACTAATTCAATTGCGTAACGTAGTTTTCATTCATTTGGTGTAGAAAAATATAAATGTTTAAATAAACCGTGCTGAGGTGTATTACTCTGGATGCAATAATTAAAGTTGAAACTCCAGTCATAAAAATTGTTCCGCAATTAATTTAAATCTACGTGTGTAAATTACGGACAAATGAGTAATGTGTGTGATCTTTGATTATTGTTCTATTACTAACAATATTAACCATTAAATTTAAAGAAAGCTAGTTTGTTTGCAGTCTAAAACAAAAATGGAAATATTTACTAAGTTTGATTTTATCGGCTGTTTGTAAACCAACCCAAATGTGCAGTAGCCAGAGATTTTAAAATCTTTCGGATCTCACATTTCTGGGAGTTTTGTTGTCTACATTCATGACATATTTGTCTGACAGTGCCGCAGTTCCTGAGTGTCAAATATTCATTCCCATCTAAGAGAATTCATTCACCGTCTGCTTTCCTCAACAGTAACTCAAATACAAGCATTCAAAGTCTTTAAGTATTCATCAAGTGCACAAGGAAAGTGCTTTAAACAATTGGCCAACAATCCAAACTCTTTAATCCCAAGTCCTCGTCCATTCGAGAGAGGATAGAAAATTAAACCAGATATTGTTTTACGCAAGGTCAGCGTAAGCCGCACCATGTAACAGGCTCCCTTGAGTAGCATGCAGATGTCCTCCGGACAGACATCCAATCGTACGGGAAAGAAATATTTTCATCCCCTGCAGAAAAACGGCACGTTGCATCAGCCTTGTGAGTGATTATACTTCAATGATTAATTCGTTCTCGAGTTATCTTTTCATACTCTTCTTATTCATTAAGTTGGGTTTAATGGAAGTATTCCAATGATTAAACCAATCAGTACAAAATGATATTGTATGCGTTAGGATAGCTAGGCTAAGATGTTAATATGATACATGTTAAAATCTCTATTGGGTGTACTAAGTTTGTATATATACATTTATTTATTCTGCTATTTCCTCACTGCCACCATGGAAAACCAATGTAAAAAATGAGTTTAATGGCTCTAAATCTCAGCCATACTCCATTGAGTGAGATGCACTATCATTATACTCAGTGTTTCTCATATTGAAATGAAGCTTCGTGTATACTTTTAGACCATTTTTGAGATTTCGTGCAAACAGACAAAAAATAAAAATGTAAGCACCTCGAGTAGTAGGCATCGCTAACGTTCAGGTAATACGAATTTAGAATTACTTTGTATGTCGCGGAATAACAAAGGTTTGTTTATTAAAAGCTAGATTGGATTGTTAATATGAAACAAACTCTCTTGTTGTAATACACTATGTAACTGAGTTTTCAAACGTGTATTAAAACCAGAGAGAAATATATGATAGCTAATGTAAGTAGATAAGGCTGAACGTTCTTACATTTATAAAATTTACTTAAATGTTATTACTGAAAGTAAATGGTTTGTGCTCCCGTTTGAACATTATCACAATCTTTTGTATTCTATGTTTAATACGAGTCTTAATAGATTAGTACAATATTTTTAATCGTTGTTCAGTATAATATTATAAATTTAAAACATATATGTTTAAATATAAATATAGTATGTTAAGAAAATGTATTTGTTATTAATTTATATTACATAAGTTAGAAGTTTGTAAAAAAAACCATTTCTATTCCACGCTTCATGTTTCAACAAATTACAAATATACTAAACTATTTAAAAATATTTAAAATTTAAATAGAAGAGACCCCTTAGTCAAAAACTAAATTTTTCATTAAACAACGAACCGTAAAACTCGGTCAGCTGTGTAAAAGTTTTGGGTAACTAGAACAGAACAGTAAAGAATAATAATCAGATGAATTACTTTTTACAATTCACGATTTCTTTAATTTGGAAATTTTTATATAATACTGCTAACTTATACTAGTAATACTGATGACTGGTAATGATAGTAATGTCTTTGAGACATGTTGCAACTAAACATGGAAAGTGTAGAAAATCATGGAATGCACAGTACATTTTCCAAGATATAATGTCGTTCATGTATCTAGAAAATTCAAGAAACAGCTTGTTTACACTCTCTGTTTGGCACTCTCTGGAGGCGCTTTGTAGATTTGATGTGAATAAACACATAAAGCGACAAATATAAAGTAGGTTTACAAAGAGCTGTGTCGTTATGTATGTTTCTGTAGTTTGTTTCAATATATTACAGATATATAATAATTTCAAAATACCAAATATTAGTTTCTTTTAAAATTTCGACGCTTATGACAACGTTTATCAAAATATTTATTCTTTCATCAATTATGTGCAAAAATATAAAAGGTTTCATAACTCATCTATTATATATACAAAATACCATACTTAAAATTATACAAATAAGAAAATAAACTAAAAATTAATAATTATGACCATTGTAATTGACTTTTTTCTTAGTATGTCTTGTTCCATAGTTGGTTTTGTTTTATGTTTTTGATGAAGAAAATATATATCACAGGTCAGAGATGCCTACTTCTCTGTCAAAAGAGAGCTTTTATGGGTTTTATATTAGTCTGTAAATTTATAATAACAGTGTTTTTTTATATTTAAGAACATTTAGAGATCGAATTAGTACGTTCGTTTAAAAGAACAGTCCGGCGAAATTTAATTTATCATAGTTCTTGTCGAATGCTTCAAAGGCAATTTTTGGAGTTAAATTCAGCCGTTGTTATGTTTTAGGACATTTTATAAGGTAAATTAGTACATAATTATTCGCTGAAATACAAAACGGGAAGGAAAATTTGTGGTTATCGTTTAGACGACTATATATATATAATTAATTCTAAAATAACAAACAATGTTTGCACAGAACAGTTAGTTGCATTTGGCAGGCGCATTCCATTAACATTACAGAACTTTAAAGACCAAGATGGTGGGGAGTAAAGCCGGAGGATTTTCGAAATAAGAATAGGCTTATATATTCATCCCAGGAACTGTAAGAAAGGGTATGTAAAAGTTTAGTAAAATTTGAATATTAGTATATGCTTGAAAAGAAAACAACAAAACAAAGGCATTTTCGCTTTTATAATATTATTAGGATAATATTTAAACATAAATTGTTTTCGATTTTAATTTATACTGGATACCTTATTTTAGTCAAAACTATGTTGGTAACAGTTCAAAAACATTAAACATAATATTAAAATTCAATGAAATTATCTATAAGCTAAAAATAAATTAACAAAACTTTAAAGGGTTATGAATTATACTAAAAATAGTCGACTTTGCTGCAAAGCCTAACATACCGAAAAAATATCAATTAATATTTATTATTCAGTATTCTTCCAGTTGGACCAGCTCTAATGCTTCCGTGTGTAACGATGAATCTGAAAGAATAATCTCCTGTAGATATCACGGAAAAACTATGTAGTGTGCTTGTACAATACAACGTGGCTCCTGCCTCTGGAAGTATAAGGTCTGAGAGTGATGCAGGCGTCCTTCCTCGTTATCAGCTCCAGACATATTCCTACAGGCTGGTGTTATTTTTTCCAATACACGGATCTTCAATTCATAGATGACAAGAGACTGGAGTTTGAGAGGTAATTCAAAATAATATTCTGCTAGTTTGAAACCTAGAAGTAATTTCCCAGTGCTGGTAATATTTGCCGTATGCCTTTGTTACATAAAAGTGTTGTGGGTGCAACGCATCAAGAGCTAAAATATGTCCGAATATCAAGTTCAAGAATCAATCAGAGAAATGATAAAGCTGAAGACATTAGGCGATATTTGTGGGTATCAGTCAATATCTTTGGCTTTCTACACCAATGCGCGATCGACTATTTACCCACACCGCAAACCTGCCACGTGTCTGGCCGTCATAGCATGAGATCTGTGTTTACAAAAACGGACCTTTCAGTAAAAAAAATATACATTTAAGTTTCAAATATTTTGAAATCCTCTGTACAAGCCTGCCGGCCCTTTTTGTCATGTACAATTTTTTTTTTTTTTAAGGAGAGGCCGATCCCCTTACTCTGTCCGTCTTCATGGGTCGATACTGTACAAGGTCGATAGTACTGATAAAAAGTGTAACGGCAACAGACAGGATTTGAACCTGTGCTATCTCTCACTCACACCGAAAGTCCAACGTCTTAGACCGCTCGGCAATCGGCACTTCAGAAATTTTAAATATTAATTAAAATATCTATCAAAACCCAAGGAACGTTAGCAGTAATTGATATGACTTTCAAATAATAATTCAAGTGTTTCCATGTCTTAAAGAAAATTTAAAAAGATTGAGATCTTTTAATTATCAATCAGAATTACCGAAAAGTTATTAAATCCAAATACCCCACGTACTCAAATTAAAGCCGAATACTATTTCCCGAATGAAATCCTATTCTAATTATAATATAACATTTTTGTACTTATGTGCGATATTGAATTTTTGTATATTGTTATTTTGTGTTTATTATTTATTTTTATTTACTAGCATTAAGAGTTTGATTGAAATTGACTATAATAATACGATGGTTGCCAATCACTACACAACCACACTAATCTAATCCCATGGCATTGTTCATATATTTGCAGTGAGTGGGGTTGATTAAATACCATTATCGTAATCAACAAGGATTCACCAGCAACTCTGGTTGTTACAACTCGCTACTTGATATTCTCAACTCGATGTTATTGCTGTACCTTAAATATTACTGTAGTTTGTCAGTGTACATTGGAGAGTTCAACATTAACCTTCTCCTAACGATGTCAGCCTTTTACTTGTTTCATATAAAACTATTACATTTGGTTAAATCTTGTTGCGTTGTTTAACATTTCATTTACTTTACATAATTTACTATTATTACTATATTTTAAACATTCTTTCCTTAACTTATTTTACTTTCAAATTTTTTTTATCGAAATTGATATTCCTTACTATTCCATATGCAAATGCATTATCCACACACAGCTATTACACTCTTTATGCGCAGTTTGCGGATTTGAAACACATTTCAAAAGGAGCTCTGCCCCGTTAGCTTTCAAAATTACTGTGTTAATACATACTATTTTTAACAGCATTTTAACTACATGGTAATATAAACTGAATATCGAAGGAATCGACGTAAAGTAACTTTATCACATTTGCTACTGCCATATGATCAATGTTGTATTTATGTACACAGTTTAAAAATTTATTTATTATGTGATTTAATCGTTGCCACCTTAGTGACGTATCAAACCAGTATATATACATTTATAAATAACATTTTTACCTTTTGACTTATATTTTATGGAGTATTTTCTTGAACAAAGCGGAATCGATGTAACAGTTAGTAACGTTATATGACCATGAGTTATCCACGAACAGAGTGCAGCACGATCTTAAGAAGAACTTATTGGGTCAATTATATCTAGCTGAGTGAGTTATATGCAGCAAAGGAAATCAAGACTTGAGACAACCTTAGATTTAAGTATCCTCTTTTTGCAAACCAGTTACATTCAGTCCAAGAACATCTTCCTACCGTGAGATTCTGCAGCGTTTACACTATCACTTAGCATGGAATCCGTTTGTGTCGTACAGTTTTCATGTCGATTGCTGGGGAAAACTTTGCTAAGGCTCCATCAGAAAGTCAGAAGACTTCGCTTGGAGGAACAAAGTGACGACCAGAGCTGCGGATACAACAATTTACCCTCAATTGGTATGATTAAAAGGGAAGATACCTCTTTCTACTGAGATTGGCATCGTGGTCACTCCCGAGATCATCGTTGAAGCTATGCTCCAGGGAGAGGGCACCTGGAACTGTGTGAAGCACTATGTCCAGTCTGTACTTCGAGTGGAAAGGGTCTACCTCTGTCGGCCTCTAACTCTCTGATTCCAACGACGAGGAAAGCCCTAGTGGCGTAACATCACAGGCTTAGCCTAAAGTAATGAGCTAAACTGTTCCAGGCTAGTCTCCTCGGTGATGAAGGGGTGGGGGGGAGTTAGCCGGTAGGCTGTGGGACAATGAGCCTGCGAAAGTCCAGCACTATTAAACCTCTCGGTGTGCGCAAAAGGCATTTTAACCTCCTTCCAATCCTCCAAAAAACTTTATATGAACTATCTTTAGTCATCATCGTAGCAATTACTCTACATAAAAATGTGAGTTACAATACTGTATAATAATACTTTAACCTATTAAAAATATAATAATATGTGTTTCATAATTCAGTTATTAATTTCAAATTTAACTGCACATGGATATCAATGGATTATTTAAGTACGCAGAAATGGTATTTAACCATAATTGTACAACTAGGGTTTTGCAAGACGTATTATCTAATTTTGTATCATCTCATATTATAAAATACCAGTGTAAATTTTAAGGCATCATACAATAAAATATGTTTTATAAATCTTTGAAATTAAAATTGTTGAAATACAAATCAGTATCGTAAGTAATGCTCTTCAATGGAAATGAAACTTAACAGATTTAACAAAAAGGCCCCTGTAATTGCTGGATAGAATATTTTGTGTTTTGAACACACACATTAAGCATACGGAAATTAATTAAAAATATGAGTAATATCAAATAAATCCTAATACGAGCGACATGATAATAATATTAAAAAGAGAGCTAAATTCTTAATCATTAAATGAGATGCTAAAAAATAGGAAAACATTCTTAGAATTAAACCCGAAATCAAATACGACAGTTTCATATATGCCTATGAATCTAGGTGATTTATACTAAATCTGTTATCTATAATACTTTTTGTCTTCTTTTAAGAAAGTCATTTAGGAAACGCCTTTTGACTACCGTGAGATCAACACAAGGTTATGTCAATTTATTGTAAGTTTTTTTTAGTACTTAGATTTTCTGTTCCTGAATAAGAATTTAATTTCAGATGGTTACATTTCCTATTATCCAGTATTCTTAGGTAATGGTATTATTTAGATTTAAGAATTAATTGTATTCCACAAGCGGTAGCACACAAGAGATACATTTTATAATATTTGTTTAGCTGGACAATTATTGCAAATTCTGAAACATGAAACAGTACCACAAGTTTTGCGATGATTTTATGTTCATTGATTCACATTTTAAACTGAAGAGAAGGTACAGTAGAATAAAAATTTCTGTACGTTATTTTATTAAATACGCTTCACTTTTTCCGAGCTTGGAAATCTAACGAAATCGAGTAAAAGGTATAATATAACTCTCTTTCTCTCTCTCTGAGGTATTGCTTTTAGTCTTTACGAGGAAAACATTTACTTGATTGAAACTCGTTTCCTACTTTCACTAAATGTAGATTGTATGACAGCAATATATTGTTGTAACGAAACGTGATGTTTTTATCGTTTTTCGTTTTAATGCATTAATCGTATCATTTCCATCCAACTGTTTATTATCCTTCTACTGAGGATGTAGCTGAAGAACAATGGCAAACATCATTTTGGTCTTTACTTATGATTCCTGATGTGAACTTCAAAATTAATACCTTTTGTCTCTGCTGAAATGCATTCAGCCATTACTTGGTAAATTCACTACTTAACGTATATAACGAATACGTCATATGGTAGAAGATATTTCCATAGTCTTTCAAGAAAAGAATTCCACCTTTAGATTACGTCACCATCAGAAACTATCAAAGCAGGACAATTGATATATTTTGAGCTGTGTTTGCTAATAGTTGTGTTTACGATTCCAAGAAGATTGTTAAAAGATGCAGGTGATAATGTCATTAGACACCTCTTTATTTAGTATGAAACGACATGAACCGGATTACATTTTCTCTAAAAATATCCAAAAGTAACATCTCTTCTTCTTACCCCTCTTTGTTATTCGTTAATAGTTACTTAGTTAGATTTAGAGCATCTAGTAATTATTTTACTATTGTGAACAAACAACTAAAATATGTAAAAGATGCTGATAAATTCATTACACATTCCTATAGTTACAAGAATATATCGATTATTTGAGTTTAGTCTTAAAATTATGTAAATATCGAATGAAACATAATTTGACTTTAATACAATGTTTTAACTTAGAGAAATATGTGTACACGAATGATTTGGAACAACGTTTATACACTAACAATGTTACTTCTGTATTCATATTTTTTTCAGTAAAGTGTAAGAGCTATTCAAGACACAGCAGGGATCACTTCTGCCTGGTTTATACGTTTCAGTTGAACCTACCACTGGGTACAGCAAAAACCGATGTTTCACTTAAATCTAGGCAACTTTATAGATGTCCAGGAGCGGCACATCACTGACTCCAAATGTTGAGATTCTGAGGTGCAAGGGTAATTTGATAGGTTTAGTCTACTGCGGGAAGTGACTGTTGGAGTTAATGGGTTTCGTTCCCTAACTATCAAAGGTTCTTGATAACCTCAACAAGGGTGTGCCAACCCCTGCCTGCTTTGAATGGAGGAGCTGGTTCAGAGCTGGCCTGAAAAGGGTGTATAGACAATTGCTTGGAAGATATACTTAATAATTCGTAGTGGGTGACATGTATTATTATTAAAAGACAGCTATTAATTTATTAAACATCACGTTATACTTCTATGTTTTATTTAACACCACAATAAATTGCAACTCAATTTATTTTGGAAATAAATAAACGTATCCAGGAAAATATTAGATAATTTTGTAGTTACCATTATATTGTCATTGTACTCAAATCTTTTTCTCCTGAAACAATATGCCTTGGTGTATTCTAACCGTGGAATAAAATGTCAATTTCCATGGAGTCACTATGTTCGAGTTATCTTTTAAACTAAGATAGTGTTCCAAGAAAATAAACAGTGATGGATAGTGAATGTACCTTGAGCAACGTATCGAAAATTATGTGAACTGCGATGTGACCAACCACACACTAAACTTGTTTACTTCAAAGGAAGGAATAATATTCTATACGGTAGAATGCGCAGTAGTAATACTGCTTGGTTGGGGAATACATTTCAGGGAAACGACCGTCAAACCTGCGACTGTCAGCTTATTTGTCTGCGCACTCTATCGGTCTTGTGGAAGCCTAAAGCATCTGACTGTTCGTTTGTAACCAAACAATTTGACAATAAAAACGGTGTTTTTTTATTCCCTTTTAAGCCTTAGCTCTTAGCTTGTGTTTGGTCACTTTGGCTGTTATTCCTATCATTATTGAACCTCCTCGGAATTTGAACCCGTGATCTCTCAGTTAGAGAGCCGTGGCTGTATTCACTAGTCTACGGAGGAGGACAAAACTGTGTTTATATTACTCATATATTTCCATAGTTCATTCTATAAACTTACTTCAAAAATAGAAATGAATCGAATACAACTGTGTTTACATAATCATTAAGCAAAATAATCTGCATTGTGTGATGTTGTATTTCATTTAAAATTCAAGTACTTTATAGTCATATTTGTTTAAAATAGGTTCAAACAGGTAATAATAGTTTTTGAAATCGGTGATGATTTATAAGGTGAGCGGTAGCGAAGTTCGAAGGTATGGACAAATATATCTGTTTGTCCGCACGATAACTCTAGAACGAACTGGCCTATAGTCTTCATTTATATATAAGCAACATTGAGTTCGGTGATGGTGCAAGTCACCTCATGGGATTTCACTGAGCGGTAGTGAGCATTTTTAAATTAGTGATATGGGCAACTATGATGATAATCCTAATCTATTATGGTTAGAATCGTGGTTATATTTTAGAAATATAATTGTTCAATTACAACTAGAAATTCACGGAACAAATTTGTTTAACATACATTGTTCCATCAAATAGAATTTAACGAGTGCAATAGTTTACACATGTAGCCTGACTCGATAAGATATCCCGAGAAAGATTGTATTTGTAGACTTACAATTTCGCATGAAACTTCATAGACAGGAAGGTGCATGAATGTTGCATCATGGGATTTGCTTGAGCATCATTATTTATAGATCAACACTCAGAAGACTGGCAGAGTTTGTTCCGTCTGAATGAGGACTGTAAAATTATCCTTTTTATGCGATTATAATTCTGTCCATAGGATACCACGAGAATCAAATTAGCTATAATAACAAAAATTGTCATATTATTGATATAAAAGCATTTAACTGTGTCACCAATATCAATATAAACAACTATTTACTAATATTTACTATTTACTGTTTACTATGATTTACTATGACTATTTACTATTTTTTATTTACTCATATTTTTATATTAAAAATAAATTAATTTAAAAAACTAGAATAATCTTGGAGATATCCTTATATTTTTATATTACACATGCTTATAAGAAACGTTTTTTTTAAAGTCTTAAGATGGGCGCGGTTTGCATGTACCCAAATTCTTCTGTCATCTATAGCATAATACAGGTAAACAGCAACATTAAAATATTAGTTAAAACTAGTTATTTAACTATGTAAAACTAAAGTTTAAGGTAGCAAGTTAATGGAGATATACATTTTTAAATGTATTCAATAACTTACATATACAACACGACAAGCGCAAGTATTACAAATAAACGTATTACGAATATTGCACTTCAATGAGCTTTTAAGAGGGGTTTAAACTTTTAATCAATACAGAATTCTAAAACAGCAGAGTTTGAAACTTAAAGTAAAGTTTTCTACGGATTATTTTACAGTATTTATTTCTTAAATCAATATTTCAAATGAAATGATTTAACTATAGCGCCTATTTACATGTATTTATACATCTTGATAACATCGTGTAAACTCGTTAGATAAAACTTTTATCTATAGCTAGGCTTACAAGATTGCATAACAACAGACCGGATAATGTTCACGTAGACATTCACGTTAATTCACAGTTCTGTACTGGTGTTATTTAAAAGTTGGCAGTAATAACCGCGGAGGCAATAGGATCCTTTTTGCTGAAATATAGTAGGAAATAAAAAAGAGGTTTCATGTCAATGAAAAGTTTGATGGATTTCGTTTGAATTAATTTAACAGATCGTTTGAAAAATACAGGCAATGGACTTGGTTTGCCGCGTAGAAAGAATTAAAATGTTTTTAATTTAGAACGACCAAATCTGCCTAATGGAATATTCGAGTATATTCAATGTAATTTTCTAAAGTAAAGTTGCTTGATTTTTATTATATAGACGCTTCTTAAAAGTGATATTAATAATTCGTATTATTCGTTATAAAATCATATCCATACATGAGAACATATAATGAGCTTTTTTTAAAAAAAAAATGCGAATTTAAAACGCGCATACTGAGTTTCATAAATCATCAGATTTCTTTACTTTCCAATTATTATATTTGTTTACCAATCAATTAAAAACTGCTGGACCGATTGTATTTAATTCTACGTGAACATTATTATGGTTGACATTATTCTGGTTCTTCTTTCAAAAACCCAGCCCTACTGGTCTTGAAACTCTCTCTTTTTGGTATAATGAGCAAGTAAATGTGTTTTTTAATCAACTGTCCTTTGTAAATATTATAAAGTACCAACACAACTATGTTTAATTAATTTTAGAAATATTTTTTTAAGATTATTATTTGAAAGGGTATAGTAAGCTTGAAAATAACAACATTCATATTTTATTCTTTCCTGTAATTAATGTTGACCACAGAGGTCATCCCGATATTAAAATGTGAAATTGTAGTATGATATTTAACTGTACATTTTTGCAAATATTAAGTATGCTTCATCATTAGTGTAATGCAAGTGTCAAAGACAAAGTTACATCGTAGTCAGAATTGCACATGTATACTCGAATATTAAATTGATCTGAGTAACAATAAAAACTCAACTATGGCAAGAGAAATACCCTAGACTGGAAGGAAATTACAGAATAATCCTAATAGGGTCAATAACGCAAACTTAACCATGGCGTCGGAAATATAACTAATTTAAACCAGAAGTATTGTTACACCGAAAACCCTAAGATAAAGACCATGTGGAATTTCGCTTTCGATATGAATGTATAACCGTGTACAGCACTGTAATAATATGTACCTAAAATATGTCTACCTCCGTTTGAAAATTACATAGACCTTTACTATTTATTGTATAATTAGTGAGTTAAATTAAAAGCAAAGTACTTCTCTACACTGTGCAAAAACAGTTCAAGTTTTACTGGAATTGTTTGAGATATTCAATATTATTCAGAGAATATTAAAGGAAATATAAGTTATTTCATAGGTAATGTTGAAAGCGGTTTCACTCTCCTATTTCAGTTTCAGAGTAACTGCTCTTTAAATTTAAAACTTATCTCAGGATTTTTTGTAATGTCTTTTAAAAAGAATACGCTAAAGCTTTATGATTTTCAAAATGAGTGGTGTCTGATTTTTCATTGTACGAAGTCGCGAATTATATAAATACTCTAAAAATCAACCATGAACTCAATAATTTGCTTTCATTCTCTTTATCGTATTATAAAAATTGTAAGTTAGTTTACCACCCCAGCACGCATTATTCAATTGCGCAACAACAAAGCTGAGCTTCAATTACAGCTTGTTTGCCAGCCATTGTTTGTTTACCCAATAATAACTACAAACCGAACTAGTTACACGTGTTCTCATTTTATGGCAAAGGAATTTATTGATACACAGACTCACTAACTAAAACACAGGTTTTTAGACATTGATGAAGAACATTGAACTGTTCGTGTAAAATTACTTAGTGACAACTTCGCCGAGTATCGTGCTGATGCTTTATATTCACTTACTCCCCCATCCTTCGTTACACACAGAATGAAAGGCAGTTCATCTATTTTTAAATGTTATAAACATCTAAGATATGGAGATCAATGTTACAGGAATTCGAATATCTTCACCCATGCCCCAAACAGATCCAGTAGAAAACATACAGTTTGTTTAAAAACATTGTATTTGAAATGACAATTTCTATTCCTATAACTAGGAAGATAATAATTTGCGACGAATTCCACCCCCTTGTGAACTAAAGGTACAGACATAGACATTGTTTATTTTTCAATCTAATACCTGTATTATGCCCCAATACAGTTACTATTTTTAAACATAGACAACTGAAAACGTTTTTTATTTAATCCTTAAACCTAAACAACTACACAGGAATTCCTGTTTAGATTTATAACTAAACAGGTACTCCTTTTTCAATAAGTAACGCTTGAAGGGGGTTCTGTTTTATTTCCACCGAAAGATTATAAAAATGGTACTGTGAGAGATATGTTACGTTCAGACAGTGTTACGCGATGGCTGGGAGTGCATAAGTCTCCGCCTTGCCTTGTTAGGTGCATGTGACATTCACCTACTGATGGAAGATCCTTCCGGTTATTACATTATGACCCTGAAGATGAAAAATTAGGGCAAAGTAAAGTTATTTAGACCCCTCACAACGCATGTAAGGGAGGAGCTTTTATGATTTGGATAGCTGTTTTATACAGCTTTCAATACTAGAAACATTAATACTATTTTAAACATAACATTTTTGTTTAGATTTTAAAAAGTACATAACAGCTATTAAAGATTAGCGATGGAAAAGATTAGGAAAGGAAATTTATATTGTTATTATTGATAGTTAAATTGCTTAAAACTTCCAAGACATTTATTTTTACATGTTATCGTTTAATTACAAATAGAGTGCAGAGCCTAATGGTTAAAATAAAGTAATTACTTTAAACACATATTGGTCTGTACAACACAGGCTTGAACACTAGGGTTTTGTTACACAAGGCTTTGATTGCTGGACAACTAGTCCCTTACGTTTAATTAACCGTAATCGTTAATTTACCGAGCTATTTGAGTCTGTAATTACTGTGTCTTTGTCTGCGTGACTGCACCCCCCCCCCAAACTTTAGGTCTACAACTCATGCATCATGGTGGTGTGTTAATTGTGAACTTAAAGATGTTCAAGGCAAATGCGTTTTTTATATGTGTATTTAACGTTATATTTTGCGTATGATTTGTGCCGCACCTGTTTTCATTGTGGAACATGAGATGTGTCCATTTTCCACAGGATACTTTCATCCTTTTCACGTATACATAAGGAGATTATGTACACAATTAAGATGCTCTCTGTAATTCCATAACTTTCATTTCCTATTATTAACTATGAAATTTGATGTATCATTATGCTTACAATACTTTATTATTACAATGATGTTAGTTACTTATCATCAGTAACAAATGATCATGTTTTTACAGGTTGAAGGAATACTAAACGGAAGAATCTGGGAAATAAAGCCAAATAAAATTTATCTCAAACACAAATAAAGTTTGAGATACATAAAGCAAAGAACTCTTATGCGTAACTGCTCAGACATATATTTAGTCACTACACTAACATCATAGAATGCCAGTTTTATCTCATCAGTATTCTCCATCACCATCCACCATAAACCCAGTGATACGTGTTTGTAGCACTATGTATTATATTTTGTGGTTTAATCAATTGTACAATAATATACAAGTAGTTCTTCTACAATAAGGCCTACGCTGTTTAATTCATTTATGTAATAAACACGATTTAAATTTATTCTAAACTAATATTTTATTGTAAAATTGTGCAGAATCTTTTGTAAAAGGTTAAAGGTTATGTCTGGTAAACAATATTTACTATTATATAGTACAACCCAACTATGTAAATAACTGTTTTTTTTATTAAACTTGTTTAAATTTACAAGTGATAGTATAATAACATTATACACGGTAAATAATACGTAATCATTATCAAGCAATGATAAATAACAGTAGATCATTTAGTATTATTATAAGGGAATATGTCAAAAATTTGATATTGATTTCCAATTAGAAAAAGTATAAAACAATTGTGTAGCTGAAATTTAATATTAATAGAAAGAGTTTTTTATAGTTTTTTGTGCTTTTTTTAACTTGTAATAGAGCACGTTTAATCAATTTTGAATAAAAACTTTATTTATTTTATCTATGAAAGAAATTGTATTTTAAATTTAATCTCTCCACGTCTATAGTTCTGTAGGGAAGATTTTTAAAGTCTAAGTTTACTGTTCCTACGTTACAGAACAGCCTTGATGGATATAGGATTAAAATGTAATACACCCATAATGAAGCTGTGATCTTTTGTCTGACCCGACCATTGTCACTGCTAGACGCCGAGTTGAGTTAAGTCAACATTAGAGTTGACTAAGGAAATATAAAAGCAGTTTTTTATTCGAAAATGGTTTAATTATGTATTTGCAGTTATTCTCAAATATACTGAAAATATCTTCGCTTTGTTTGCAATGTAATGTAAACTAATATAGCAAACTGGGTGTATTTTGCAGATAAAATAGTTTACTTGGTTGTTATTTGAGTAAATTTGCCAGCGATTACGAGGTTTCATGTACATTTTAAATTAATGTAATATTAATCATTCATTTGCATTGGGTTTTATACAATAGCTTAAATGTAAGAGCAGTAAGCATTGTTATTACACATACTAGTTTTATGTGTGTCATGAAAAGTATGCTTTTTTTTATAAAGTCTAGTTTTAGTTTAATAATTTTTTAGTATTAATGTAGAACACTCAGTAATTCTAAAGTGGTGTAACAGATTAAGAAAATTGTGAGTTTAATATTTTGTGTAAACAGTTTCAAAAATGGTTTATTATCATGACAGTGTTGATTTGCTGGTTTTTTTTACTGCGACCGATTCAACGCTTGCAGTGGAATCATAAGGTCTTAATTTTATTTTATTTTCATTCCATTTTACTGCTTTCGACGAACAACTAGGAATTAAAACTTTTACTACTCTCCCGGTACTTTTCAAGTTGACTTCACAAAAAAGTTACACTTTATTTACTGTTAACTAAGTAAGTGAAGTAACTCTGTGACGTTTCTTGTGTGCGTTAGCTTTTTTATATACCATTCCATAACATCTGAGGTATGTCTACAAGCATGAGTGAAAACTTTCTACAGAAAATTTTCATTATCACGTTTTGCATAAGAATAAGCGTTTTAGTGTAAACAAAAGGATAATAACTCACTGTCTACACCACCCCACCCTGTTCAAACTGCGGGTCTTAACTGGGATCTTAAGTTACACCCTCTGTTATACACTATATGTAGTATTAATAAGCAATGAACACTAAAATATACCACTGTAAAATTGCGTATTAAGTTTTCAATAATAAGCAATTTTACAGTGGTATATTTTACCACAAAAATTACAGTGGTTTGACTTGGGACAAAGTCAAAAGACGTGTGGTATTTTTAGAATGCTTATTTGTTCATTCCGGCTTTTTTATCTACGGTTACGTTTTGGGCCTATATTTTTACGTCATAAACTAGACTGTACAAATTTGAGAATTAGTCATTGGTAGATGTACTTTTTATGTACAGTGTAAACTACAAACCTAAATTGTGATATTTCATATTTAGTAAATATTGGTATACCTTTAACACTTTAATAAATTTAAACAATACACTCATATTATAATCATAAAATTCTGGTAAAATGTAAAGCGATTTGATATAAATAAATAAAACTATTGGCTGTAATATAAAATTATTAAAACAAAAAACTGTTTTGCACATTCAAAAAATTTATTCTGTCTAAATAATTCCAAAAATTAACTGCAATACCTTCAGACAGATTTTATTAAACAACATTCTAAAAACTTCCAAGTACTTCAGGATGGATTATATTGCAAACAAACAGGACAAAATTAGAATATTTAAGTCAGAGATGTAGTTTCTGGTTTTATTACAACTATTGCTAGGAAAGAAAAATACAACTTTTGTAATTATAATTCTACTTTGGTGTTGACTTAAACCAGCCCGTTATCGTACTGTGACATTGCTTATAGCGGACAGATTGTAGTAGCTCTATCTTGGGAATTATATATTTCAATTATGAATCAGATAACTATTTTCTTATAATTTAGAGTGATTTTCATTGGTGCAATAGCCGCCATTCTAACAAACTAGCCCAACAGCTGCCAAAAAACAAGGATTAATTACCATAATTTAAATAAAGTGTTTTATTGAATTGGTTTTTTTGGCCTTTCTTTCTTATGTCAACAGCAATAAACTATCTCTTATACAGTGCAGTATATAATAAGCTTAAGTCATTTTTGTAAAAATGCCATTGCTTCTAAAAAGTAAATTATTTGTTCATGTAATCATACGGTATTTTATTTTTCAACGACACCAAAACACAAGTATGAAGCCATTATTATAGCAAATTATAAAAATTCGAAGAAATTTATTGAAACGAAAGTCCACGCATGTGTATTATTTATTAATTGTTTACTCGATAAGAAAACTCATATGTAAACATAATACGTTCAATTATATATTATATAATTTGGGTTCAAATCGTGGTGTTCATTATTAAAAATTAATAAAACAATGTAATACTTTTCTTCACGTTTTGTTGCATAATGACGTCTTTTTGATATTATTAAATTTGTTAAGACGGAGTTTTCAATAAAATCAGTTTTAATGCTTGTTGCCTTTTTTTCACGGGAGAAAGATATTTTAACATTAAATTAATTTATGAAACGTATTCGCGGTAAACATAACTCCTAATTCAACACATCGTGTTGTCAACTTCATCGTGTAATTTTATGGTGATCTGTCAAAGAAATTACCTCTCATAGTGAATACATTGTAGCCATAAAATATTACAATAAATTTCATATGTGCGAGATCAAATTGTAAAAAATCAGTTTTGCTGCAAATATTCTTGTTTTTATGATAAAAGCTGTAATAATTCAAAGAACCTGAGTATTACAATTATTACTCTCTTTTTCATACATTTTTCTACAAATGGCCCATTCCATCACAATAATTAATTTCACTAAAACCCATGATCTACTTATGCTAAAGGGAAATCAATACTTATTGGAAAATTTTATGGCCACTTAAATATCTCGTATGTGTTTATGGTCTCGCAGATAGAGACACGAACGCAGAATGAGAAACTCGTAGTGCCATTTCATTTCAAAGGATTATTAACTGAAGGTATAAGCCTAAATAATAGTACAAGGAAATTAATTCTTAGAAAGCACAGGATTCTCCTCCTTTTGACAGATTAAAAAAGGCAAATAAATTCATGAATAAATTTAATTAGTAATAGTGGTTTATTATTAATTATTATAGTTTATAGTGAACCTATTTTTCATTATAATTGTTGTGTTTAATTATAAATTATATATAATATTGTGTTATAAATACGCCTCAAATTATAGTTATCAGTATTGTCGTATCATTACAATAAACAACGATAGATATAATGTTCAAAGCGGTGCTGACTTAAGGGTGCGCTCTACCACTCTGGTGAACGCTGATGCAAGGGTTTTGAATCTGCCTCATTGTAGGCTTATTTTTTGAGCTATTACAAACATATTGAGTAAATTCTCAAAGTCATTTAAAGTAAATAAATATTTGTATACGTGCATTAGTTTTTGAAATTTCAATTTAGATTCAACTTAAGCTGCACATCAGGTGGAAAGTTTTTTAAAAAAGGGTATTTTTTAACGTTTCATAAAAATAAAAACGAATTTTTATTAAGGAATAAAATACAGACATTCGTAGATTGGAATATAGTAAGTTTTAAAACTGCAAACGGTTTATTAAAAGGTTCTGAAGTTAAGGTACAATAAGGCAGACATGAAAGGTCTGCAAGCACTATTGAACGCTCCTGTCAGTTGGCGCGCGTGTGGCGGCTACAGCCAGAAACTGTAGGCAACTCTCCCACCACTACCTGCTGGATATTTCCCCTCACCCGCTTTCGCTAGGTTATAACGTGTGGCCTTTCAGTGTTGGTGTTCCTTCAATTCGTTGATTTATAATATCTATTGAAACACTACTCACGCGCCACCGTTGCGCGCCTATGCTATGAATGATCGTGTCGTGTGGAAGCTCTCATATACATCTTCATATCACCGAAATAGTGTTGGCGAACTCTTTCCGTAACAATAAATTCGTAACGTGTAACAACTACCTGTACCTCCTGGGGAACAATAAATTATTGATTAATGTCAATATTTTCAAAATATGAGTGACATACCTCATTATGAGGTATTTTGTTTAGTGCAATATTATAGTCTAACTATAATAGGTTTTATTTGACTTAATGCATATTTGCTTAATTTGATTGTTAAACAAATCTCATTACATGAGCAGCTATTATCCATTACAAAATAAAGGAATTAAAATTTTAAATTAAAATTCCACTTTTAACTTTTTACTACAAATGCATATTGCCAGAACTAGTTGACCCAAGATACCCTTGATGGCTTCCTGTGAGAGACAGACTAGACGTTTTATAACTACAATTTTATGTTAGTATAATGCAATAGACGTGACAAGAGCAGCTGATATAGTAATTCATTTAATTCACATGTATACCTATATTATCCCTTACAGTCATGGAGACTAGTGGTACCTGTTAAAAACAAACTACAAAATTAAATATGACAGATAGGTCCGTATGTGTTATTAGTTTCAATGCAACATTAATATTTTTGCGTAATGAGGGAAATAGAAATTGTATTTTTACAACTAATATGAGTTGTTCCCAAAATTTGAAGAAAGATGTTAGAGACATTTAATTAATTTTGCATCTAATCCAGTATAGGGTAAGGTAAGGCAATTTCGCAGTAAAACCTAAAAAATTGGCTTTTATTACAAGAAATATTTATTTAAAAACTACAAAACGTATGTAATACAAAAAACACATATTAGTTTAAAGTTTTCGTTAAGTTGAAATTTATTGATTTATTTATTGTATACATATAAATGTTGTTTTTCATAAGTCTTTCAAGGTAAGGTAACTTTGCATTAGCACAGGTAATTCCGCAATAGTGGGTAGGTAATTTCGCAACATTGTACAAATAGGCATACCTGAGGTTAATCCGAGTCCTCACTTCCATAAAATGGCTCACAAGCGTCACACATATAAATTAGCTCCATTGTAGGATTTTTCTGGCACTTTTCGTGATATGGGAACTTACAAAATGAACACTGTAACCACTGAGCAACCATTCTTCTTCACGTCCTCCGAGAACAATTTCAAGCATACACCACACTTCCAATCGTCATCAGGCTTGGCAGGCCTATCTTTAGGAGTGCCGGGTTTTGGTTGATCAATTTTATCTTTTTCGGGTGGGTTTATACACTTCGCAGAAGAGTCTCGTGGCTCTTTTTTGGGGTTTTTCGTTCTTTTTATGGCGCCCTTCGTAGCCATACCTCAGACTTCAGATGTTGTTTGTTTTCATAGCACCAATGAAGAATTTAAACTAGTCTACTAGGAAAAGTTCTGAATTTATCCAACCTTTTGGGGATAGCCTAATAAGTGAGGTTAGGAAGACTGTTTTCTTTGAGTTGGTCACTCCATCTTATCCCTTTAAAAATCACCATTGGTGGGATGAAACCTCCATCAGCGCAAACACAAGACAATACTGTTTGAAGCTGTCCCCGTTCTGCGTATGTTCTTTTATAAACATACGCGTATTTTTTCCCAACTTGACACACTATTTTATTCGGTTTTACAACATATGTGAGTCCTGTTTCATCTACATTCCAGATCCTATGTGGCTGGTTTTTTTTATTCCCCATTGAGACAAAATTTTTGTCTAATTTTTGAAAATATAATCTTGCACCATCACTGGATTTTGCCATGCTTGCTCTGTACCTTGATAAGTTTTTCGGGTGTCCGAAGACACAGGTAATAGCGTTCTTTAAATTTAGACCACCACCATTTGCTGGCCGTCTTTTTCTCTGTGTTAAAAAAGTGTGATCTGCCTATTTTGTCTGAAAGGTCATAAGCCAGTTTTCTAATTTGAAGCACTGTAAGGCCAAAACCCAAATCCTGCATTTCAACAAAAAAGTTAAAAACACGCAACTCAATATCTCAGGTCAAGGCGAATGGTCTGCCCATTTTTAGAACATGAGCATGATCTAAGTCGTCATTTTTGGCTAAACAGTATTTTAATGTATTATAAGGAACCCCAGAGTCCTTGCTTGCTTTGTACAGGGTTACTTCACCTGCCTTCATTTTCTTCGCCGTACTTACTAGAATCAGATATTTCATAATTTCTATAAGTCTTACGTTTGCTTAACTCTTTGTCTTTAGGTTTAAACATTTTAAATTTTTAATCAAGAGTAAACTGAAATAATATGAATAATGATGTTCACGAAACACAGTATTAACCAGGTTAGGTAATTTTGCAGTGAAAAATAAAGCGTAAGAAAAAGCTAAGCTAATTTCGCAATAGCCTACATTTGATTTCTTAAATATGCATCATCATATAACTTTACTGATATGCACTTTATTTACGGGTTTTGTGATGAAAATGCGCATTGAACTCCATGACAGATTTACGTACAAAACACGGGTTTTTTAGAAAAACTGAAAATAATTCATTTTAGACCTAATTTTTGGAGTTAGACTTTTTTATAACCACCATTGTATCACATTTACATTGCATTATAACCCCAAAAAAATGTCACACCAAGAGCCACTTACCCTATATATATACTCAGTGTAATATACTCAGGCAAATTTTTTATACTTTACAATTTGCTAAGTAAAACCTGTAATTTCTCTCATGTTGGTCTTGTGATATTTTTGCTTGATTGTAATTTTAATGTCTTGTTGTGACTTTGTTTTTTGTTGCTGAATTTTGTTATGTTACTATTGTTCAATTCTGTAAAGTTTATTGTTGTTACAAAGTTATAATTACATTCTAACTTGGCAGACGCACAGAGAGTGACATGTAGCTGTGTGTATTAATTTGTAAATATATGAACTGAGCTCATAAATTATGTAATTTTTTAATATACTGTTTTTGGTAGCGTGGTTAGTTAGTCTTAAAAATCTTATTTGATTCTATCTAAAAAAAAAAATGAAAGAATGATTATATTTACAAGAAAATGTGTGGGTTTACATTATGTATCAAAGAATTAATAAAATTATGTTAGTTTTGTTGATAACATTAAAATTATTTAAATTTTCTATGGTTTTCATAACAATTCCTGCCTTGCCCAGTTTTTCCACGTATTCCAGATCGGTAGACACTCTGACCTGACAATATCACTGGAATGATCTGTTCGTTTTCAAATATTTCAGTAGACCGAATTTAAATTAACAAAAATAAAATATATTTTACTAAAACGTTTTATTGCATAATAATAAAAGTATGTTGTACCAACGAGTAACGGTAGGAAAAGTACCGGTTACAGTTTCATACTGATTTAGCCGATCTCCACACTACGTGGCGCGAGTGCGTCGTTACGAGCCGTACGCCACCGAACGCATTTTCTTTCGGCAAATAACTGAGATGCTCCGTAGTCCCGATACTGCGATCTCTGGCCTGTGGTACATCGCAGTCTTAACAAATCTAAAACATGTACAATAAAAGTGAAAGTGTCATGTAATGTTATTCACATGTAATATTTGAAGGAAGCCACTCCCAGTCTGATTTTTTTCCATAATATTTTACGTATCATGTTTTGCCTAAATTATACTACAATATTTTATATATGTTTAGCGATAGTTTTCATGTGTATCTTTGTGTCCATTTACTGTCAGTATATATGGGCAGACAAATGTGAATAAAGCATAGTCTGCTCTATTCGCATGTGGCGTGGGTAAATTGGCTGAAGAGTGAAAGGCCTACTACTACTAGCCCATCCCTGTTACAAACGAAGCTGTGTGTTCCAGCGCGTGTGTGAGTCGAGCACCTGGCTCGGGTCCCCCGCTCGGCAAATGTCGGAGGCCCTCGGTAAGTTCCGATCCCTTCCACAGCAACTACTCACTGCCCTCCCTACAACGGATTTTGCCAGCGCTCCAAGCAGATTTTTGACACATCGTACTGCGATTTCTGGCCTGTGGTAGAGCGCACCCTTAACGAGATCTTCGGACTTGCCGTTTATGATTATCAAGTCTGTATTATAACATGATATAATAGTACACGGTTTAAAGTACTTTGGTTTATGAATACTTATTGACTTTGAGAGTTGGACGTGAAATGAATATTTGAACCTAAAAAGGGTTTTTGGCGAGATAATGGCATCGCTTCAGGATATGGGAGGAGAGAACATAAATGTCATATGAGCATATATTTCGCTTCAAATAGCGGCTTTAAAATTTAACAATACATATCTCAAAATTTGTTAGTCTTACAACAGTATAAATTAATATAATAATATCTTATTATTCACTTACAGAACTAGCTGTCATATATCATATTTGTTTAAATTGGTTAAAAAATAAATTGGCTATTTCTGGTGTTGGCTAATTATTCTTTGTCAGCTTTAGAAAGTGTACTCTTTTATTTAAGTGCAGGAACAGCTGTTTTTAAGTAGAGAAGAACGTTTCTATCCTCAGAAAATAATATATTTTACATTGACCCAACAAGATAGTAAAGTAGCCGTACAGTTTTATTTTTCAACCAATTTAATTATTTTAAACCCATTTACTTATGTAAAATATCGTTTATATATTACTAATTAAATCTTTACCAAAACAACATTCTTTCTATATTTTTGTAATAATGATATTTCAATAGATTGAATTTGTAAAACTTTTAAATTAATTTAAATTTTAAATATTTACTAATTTAGTTTTTTGTTATACCTCATTGATTAGCTTTACATAACTGCCAATTTCCAAGTTGTTTGCCTTAATAGTTTTTGAGATTTGTTTGTTTTTAATACAAATTCGCATGGGCCGACACTAAACGAACTGAAATAAAACAAATTATCATATGATATATTGGATTGTTTTTTTTTTACTATCATCTACTGAAGTTGTGAGAATCTCAAGTAAAAACATCCTGTAAATCCACTTCTTATAATAATTTTTCAGAACATATAATCGTTTTTTAGTTTTAATACAAACTTATAACAGGAAAATTAATCCGAATCATAAGATGAACGTTCCTTGTATATTCTCCTTAGACTAGAGCTGCCAGAATATATATATATATATATATATATATATATATATATATATATATATATATATATATATAAAACAACTCAAATGATTTTATTTAAATAAACGTGTGATTGCCTTCTTATCAGGGGACTGTATTAGTTTTCTAGCAGATGTCGATGTAAGTCAAAAATCCAAGATCTTAAGATAACTATTTCACACCCCCTCTTTAGATATAGACTCATGGCTGCTATAACAATGAAGCATACTTGATCAAAAAATTCCATCGAAGATATTAAAATATTTTTATCCACAGATAACAATCAATCAGTCAATCTCGTCATCTCAAATAACATGAGATAAGTATCTTTTGATACTTTCGTAACACAAATCTATTAGAGATCCTCGAGAATTGAACCTGTAAATCCTTTATTGGAGAGGCAAGACAATACCTATAAAGAAATGGGAATTATTTTCAGTACATGCATAGTCACAGTATGTAATATATATATATATATATATATATATATATATATATATATATATATATATATATATATATATATATGTGTGTGTGTTTGTTTATACAATATTATAATCGTCTATATAACACAGAGGCGCCATCCGGAAAAAAGGGCACATAGGCCTATGTGCCCTTTTTCCAATCATCGGTTTTTCTAATCCGCCATATTGTTGTTAATACTCTGTAAAAATTTCAGTTCAATATCTCAACACTAGAGGTCAGAAGTGCAGTTTTTGTAACACATGATTCACAACTACAAGCCTGTTGAACCACAACATAACCTAGTGACGCATTGTTCTTGTAGCTTGTGGTTTTAATGTTTATTTATAATAAACAAAAGAAATGGATAACACTGAGCCAGTTGAGAAGAAGAGACGGTTAATGCATAAATACGTAAATAAGAAACGTAAAAGTGCTAAACTTAGTAGAGTTCGGAGTGAAGCGTATGTTACCGTATGTTACTGTAAAGGTACAGTTGTTCCCTCAAAAGATTTTACTTTGGTTAGTGAATGTTGCAAAAATAAATGCTATGAACAGTTCTCACTTCAAGACTAAAGTGACATGTATGATTCATTCTACAATGGACAAAACAAAGAACTTCAAGATGTCTACTTATCTGCATGTATGACCCTGTCTGCTAACACCAACATAAGTACCGGAAGACCTTACCTTTAAAACTTGTTCTTACTGCATCAAACACAGTGGCAATCAAGTTAAGGTATGCCAAAAGTGTATTCTAACTATTTTTCAGATTTCTGTCAAAAGGCTTCGTACTGTTCAGTCTAAGTCCGTAAGTGGAGCAGATTTTCAGGAAAGGCGGGAAACACATGATAACCGCCCACATAAGTTACAATCTGATGTTATAGATGTAATGAAGGCTCATTTACAACTATTTCCAAGTGGTTTTAGTCACTATTGTCCTCATAAAACAAATCTAAAATACTTTGAAAACCCACAACTGAATATAAAGAGCCTTTTTGATTTATTTAAGATTTACTATTGTGAAACAACCAACAGGCCTCTAAAACTTTCATACGAACATTATCGTAAGCTATTCAAGTCATTTTAAGTATGGGTTTAACCGTCCTAAGACAGACATAATGCGATTTTTGTTCCGAGTGTTCACAAAAGCTGGCAAAAGATGCAAATGATCCTTGCAAAGTGAGTCTGGAAACCCACAAAAGAAAATACAAGAAACATCACTCTTGGAGAGCAGATTTTATTTCCAAGGCTAAAGAAGACGCCACATCTCACTTAGTTATAGAGTTTGATTATGGACAAAACTATCCCATTCCCAAGCTTAGTGTGAATAGTCAGTTTTACAAACGATGTCTTTGGTTATATGTCTTTAACGTTCATGTATTTAATGACGATTCGTCCGTACTTTAATTGCCACATGGAAACACAGGCAAGTAAAAATAGCAACTCTGTAGTGTCCTTTGTATATGAAATATTGAAGAAAAATCTGCAGAAGTTCCCAAATACCAAAACTATTGCTTTAGTGTCTGATGCAACAGGAGGACAAAACAGGAATGTAACTGTAACAAAATTTTTGTACCTGGTTTGCAAAAACTCATTATTTAGAAATGGTCCACCTTTACCCAGTACGTGGTTACTCATTCAGCCAATGTGACCGTAACTTTGGTCTAGTACGTTCTAAAATTAAAAAGAGGGAAGTGATTGGAAATGCTACTCCTTGGTTGGAAGCTATAGTAAGTTGTCGAGAAAGGCCTTCTAGATTCGAAATGGCAATGGATCGAGCATTAATCAAAGATTGGGAAGCTGCACTATCCAACTTTTTTCTACCTGTACCAAAATCTAATTCAAGAAAGTTTACGATAATGAAGTTTGTAATGATGAAGTACACAAAAAGTGGCAGTAATACTGTGCTCAGAAAACTATTTGCTAATATACACTCCATTTACCTACTTGGCAACATTGAATATAGAAATTTTAAAGAATGTTAACTTATCAACTGTCTCTTTTCCTACAGTTAGTGCTAGCAAAATAGGAGATGTAAGAAGTTTGTGTTCACACTTACCCCAATCAGACTGTGATTGGATTGAACAGATATTGGAAGAACCTAATCAGTAGTACAAGTCACTAACTTGTTTAATGAATAGTTTAGATTTTATAAGTTTCTTTTAACACCAACAGTTTATTCTTAAAATTTGCAGTCTAACAACTTTACTTTCTCCAAATTAATTTAAAATGTTTAAAATTCGTTTTGTTTTTATTTTGTAAAAGTGTTATTAATAGGCATACAACTAATATACAGGTATGTCAGTAAACTTTTAAAATGTAATACAAATAATGTTTTAGTCTTAATAGATTATAAAATAAAGTTTTTATGATAAAAAACTATAAGACTACACATATTATTTTAAACCTAACCCCTGGTTGGAAAAAGGGCACATAACACTTTTATTTCAAGTAACCGTTTCATTAAAACTAAGAGTTTTAAATTTAAACCCACAATAAAGATAAAAAATAAATAGTAGTACAAAACATATATAATAAGACCTGGACTAAATAATTTACTTAATAAAAGTTATAAGGGTTTAAAAACTTCAAAGCTCAATATCTCAAAAGCAACTTATGACTTATGTGCCCTTTTTTCCGGATGCCGCCTCTTAAATGTTATATATATAATTGTTATAATGTTCAAGGAATTTATCGAGTTCAATAGACATTATATATGTTGTTTAGTTAATACTGATAGATTAGTCTAGGATGAAAAGATAAAAATAAAACAGGATGTTGGGACGTCAATCCGAACTGCCTCATACTGGTGTCATATTGCGAATGTACCAGACTCTTGTGTTATATTGGCGAATGTACATGCCTATTATGTCATACTGGTAAATGCACCTGTCTCTTGTGTTATATTGGGGAATGTACATGCCTATTATGTCATACCGGTAAATGCACACCTGTCTCTTGTGTTACATTGGGGAATGTACGTGCCTATTATGTCATATTGGTAAATGTACCTGTCTCTTGCGTTATATTGGGGAATGTAAATGCCTACTGTATCATATTTTTTTAACGAACCTGCCTCTTTTGTCATAGTGGTAAACGTCCCTGCATCTTGTGTCCTTTTGGTAATGGTCCCAACCTTTTTGTCAAATATTGGTCAACGTCACTTTCACATATTGACTAAAGTTGACTTTATTTTACGAGGAATACGTGATAAAAAACAATGTAATATATAAGATAATTTAAGATTCCACTCACTCGGAAAATTAACGTCTATAGTTAATTACAAAGCTGTCATCATTTAAACCTGTGAACAAATCTAACGTCCCTTGTGAATGTTGACTTTAGCTTAATTTCACCTTCCGCTCAGTTCAGCTTTTGTAATTTGGCACTGTTTCGGATTTGATATATGGAAGAGCTCCTAAAAAATCCTACTACGAAGACGTTTAACAGGAACAATTTGTACTGCTTCGACATTAAAAGTTCTTCCTAACAAAATCCCAAGTTTAGGCCAAATGTAGTTCATAGCAGAATGTGTTTAAGTTTACCACTTAATCTTTACCGTTCTTATTTTATTATAAATAACTTTTCTGATTTTTTTATAGTTATCTCACGATAGGACTTGTAGTCTCATTCCTTATGGTATATATATATATATATATATATATATATATATATATATATATATATATATATAGCATGTAACCTCAGCGAAAACCTGTAAAGTGACCCATTACCCATTACGGCACACTCTTATATTGTATAGTTTTAAAGTTAATGCTCAAGTTTTATTTAATACAGTACAATACAAAATCATGTACTAAAATGTTCAAACTATTGAAGCATGAAAATCTTGATTTTAACAAAACACAATACAATTATATTTCAATATTTTTCATTACCAGTTTAAAAATTGAGTTACTATGTTGACAATTCAATATGATTTTTATTCTACCACGAATTGGATTACGACGCGGTTTATAAAAGGATAAACTGGTTACGAGTTGAGCGGAAATTAAACGCTCTTAATTTAATTTCCATTCCATTCACCGCTATCGACAAATAAACTTGCATTATGTCGTTTGAAACGTCTATGGTACCTTTTGTGTCTATAACGATCCATTTCTAAAATCGCGATGGTAATTATCGATAGCCCGATATCGATGTTGGTTCTCCCGATTTTATTTGTCCTTGACATCAGACAGACGAGTAATGAAAATCGAAGTCAGTTACGTGTGGAAAAATATTATTTTATTATTCCTAAAATAACTTGAGAAAATTTAGTATATGTTTTCTTTTTTTCTAATCAACAGTTTATTACATGTTTTCTATTGTAAATAGCAGTACTGTATTGGTGAATCAACCCAAGCCAGTGGAGATACAGAACCTGTACTGATCGCGACCGAATAATACCGTAGTGTCTTACACGTATACTTTGCTTTAGAACATCCAAAAGAAAACCACGGCAAGCAATAAGCAAGTAGCAACAAGTCTACGTATTTATTTATAGACTTCACAGTTCTTGTACGTTAAGAAATAATGGAGATCAACTCCAAAAAGACTTAAAGTTATTCAGAACATAATTGACTATTTTGTTTATAAGATCTGTGAAATTGATCGTGTTCTGTAATTTATTTTAAATATTGAATTTTGCAACCTTTTTTTGTATTTGATAAGAACTATGCTTAGTATTAAATCATATTGTTTAAAGTTTGTTTGTTTTTATCATGTCTGATCATTGTTTATAGTTTTGCAGTTACGTGAATTTATGTTAATAAATTTAAAATGGTTGTAAAAAATTGTAAAATTACATTTTATTGTAGATTCATTTGTTGATCTATATTTACCATACATCCAAATTAAGTAAGTTTTTCATTGGCGATATGAGTATTTTATAAATAAGTATCTGACAGGGGGTTTCTTTATATTTTTAATTTACGTATACCATTTTCTATTCATATCATTAGTTTTTTTCTTTTCTTTTTCGAATAATACTACATGAGAAATATATATAATTAAATAATTTACGAAACTTATTTTAATGTCCTTCAAAAAGACACATGATTCTTTATAGCTATGACGTTACTGCTCTATAAAATGGTTAATAATGTTGCACCTTCCGTATTTTTACAATGGATATACACCTTTCCAATATTCTTCATTGTAATATTTGTAATCACATATAAAATGATTTTGACTGATTATAAATTATGCTAGTTTTATTACTTCATTTTTGTCACTTTTCATGAGAGTCTTGCATTCCGTAAGTACATGTAAGTAAGTCTGTAATCTTTGAGTACATGTGTTTCTATGTCAAATGAAGCATTATTGTCATTAGATATTTTGGGTTCGTGAGTCTTCCTCCCGGATATTTTAAGTTTTTCGGTTCTATGTGTCCTACCACATACAGCATAGCGTTTCGTAGTATGCTGTAAATTTACATTTCTTTGCTGAAAGTAAACACATATTTGTTGGTAAGAAAAATGTAAAGTGATAGTACGTTTACTCATTCTATATCATGCTTAATGTAAAATATAATATATTGAGAATTAAATATATCTTAAATTTGGCTTTTCCTAGGTTTGGTATTGATTCGCTATTGTTCATGTTAAATTCGGGGCGAATCTTGTACATGTTCAATGGCTGCTTGTGAGTACTGCAGGCTCCAAATTTGAACGTTGTGTTTGTTTATTATACCACTATCATGAAAAGGGCGCTTCATCACTGAACACGATGCGTTTTGCGAAAGTGTCATTGACAATAGCATCAAGAATCTCGTTACAAAATGCCACATGTTAGTGTTTTTTATTAAGACGCAGAGCTTGTAATAGCTGTAAATTTTAAGGCTTTATAACCAACCGACGACCTCTTAAAACACGCCAAATTGTTGTTGAACTCCCGACTGGCACGAAGAGTTAAAGTCTTGAAGGACTGCGTCGAAAAGTAGTTTGAATTCGTGCAACTTTTTCCCCCAGACACACGAGGGTGATCAGGACTCTTACTTTTACATACAAATCCTGTATATACAAACTGCCGATACCATCTGTGAATGTTCCACCTATTAGAAGGATCATTTTGGTACCTCAACCTGAAATCTCTTTAATCTCAACCTAAATGATTTCTGCTGCGGAGCATCCATTTTAGATACGTGACGGTGACGAAGCAAAACAGAAGACAACTGACATCTAGCGGCTATTAATATAAACTAGACTATTTATTTGTTTCTCCAATAACTGAGCCGAGGCGCAGCGATCGATAGTTTTGACCAAATAATACTTTTTAATACATATATTCCTTTTTTTAAACACCCTGATTATAACGCTCTTCTATTCACAATACCAGGGTTTTATTAAAATAACGCTCACTTGCAAGTTACAACATCAATTGAAATATACAAAATTTTAAACCCTAATAATATTTTTAATGCAGGAGTACTTTTTTTTTTGCTTTCACTTGTAAACCATTCGATGAGTGTACTGAAATTTGACAAGGCCATTCTTCGGATCCCTGGGATGAATGCAGGCTTATTATTTTTTCAAAAATCCCTTCAGCCTCTCAACTTGGTCTCTAAAGTTAAAAGGTATTAATTGAAAAAGCCTATTAAATATAATGAACTGCTCTGTGGAAACAATATTTTTATGATAGCATGAGCATATGTTTTAATTAATTTAATCACTGTTTTTAATTTGTTTACATTTTTACAGTGTAAATTTTATAAGTAGTAACCATTAGTTTTCAAGCCGTTTTTATGTATTAGGTAAATGTACTAAAAATACACTACCTTAGAAAATGCACTAATGATAAGATAGTCAGAATCTGACTAAAAAACGTTTCAATATACCTACTAATAAGAGAACTTGACAGTTTGAAAATTTCAACCTACAACAGTTTTTTAGAGCGCATTGAGTGAACGACACAACCAATAATTTTTACCACATTATACTGTTGGTCTTGTTATTACATACAACTTTTTCCATTCAATCTCTTATAGTTTTCAAGATCGCTTCATTCTCTATACAATTTGGAACACACGGTATATATTTTCTTGGTCGAACAAAAAAGGCAAAATCAACTTTAGGACAAAAATACTAAGACCGGAGAAAATTACAATTACCATAAATATACACAATTTTTAACATATTTTCTTAATTGTGGCAAGAAAGCCAACACAACATTGGCATCGTAAATATAATTCACTTGAATCATGAGTGCTCATACAGGTTCCAAACCTACAAAATGCTTGCGAGGCCGCGGGTAACTTCTATGTGTACCATAAATATTGTTATTGAACTGAAATATCAATTACATTACGAAAAGGTAATTTATCAAACTGGAATATTAATTAACTACGCACTCCATCCATAAATGTAGACGTTGAACGTCCCGAAGTATTTTGATTTTATCAAGGTAAAGTAAACGTCGGTTGTTATTATGTTAACGTGAACTATTTTCACAGAATTCATTACAAACATAATGACGAGTGGATTACCAGTTACAAAGGCAAACTAATTATTGTCCAATAAGTCACATCGGTCAGTGTACGTTGTGGAGATTACTATGTTCGTATGTGTGTTTTACAGTTAACAGCGGACAGACAACCTCCACAGCTGAACTTTATTGTTGCTTAGCTGTATATATCGATACAATGAACCCACCGGTATGTAAAAAAAGAGTTTTTGCTCATACCGATAGACTGCCATCTGACCTTTTCAACTAAAATCAATAGGGTCTTCCTAGGATGAAGAGGAACCTATGCACCAAGTTTGAAGACCATGTTTCTATCAGAAGTTATAGCACAAACGGGAAGAGAAATGTACGAACGGTTGGTGGGTGGACACGTGATTACTATAGTCTAGTACTTGGAGGTGGACGATCAAAGACTCGAATATGACTGGTGTTTCTTAATAATGATTCTGACTTGCGATCAATGATGAGGCAAACGTACTTTATGCTATAATTATGGAATGGTAATTTGTTAGGATATAAAAGCAATGATTGTTGGGATTGTTGGATAGAAATAAAGATTCCAAATTTTGAACGTAAGTCTTACTGACAAAGATTCACTTTTCGGTTGAGATATAAATACATTAAAAGAAAATTGAAAAATATCTTCTATCGTGCAACATTCTATGCATGTGGGATTGGTTTGGCCATACGTGTGTTATAAAAATATCTATTTATTTTCAATGCTGTATCGGCTACAGAAAGAAAGTTATCCCACATATTTATAATATTATTAATTATATTAGTCATAAATAAACGTAATATGCATGCAGTATTTTAAAATGTTGACAGTTTTTTTATATTAATATCGCATTTTGTGGCAAATGAAAGCCTTTATTACAAACTTTTGCATAATATTAAAAACTAATAATATACAATTTTAAAAATCTATAATGTTATTAACTTTTTACTAGAGAATTCTGTTGATATATTGTGATCAAGTAGGTTTATTATATTTAATTGATACAAACTATGTAATCAAAAGTCGTGTGATCAATAATTATTTTTAAATAATTAGTTTTCTTAACGCTTAATGTGGAACGTTTGTAATAGTATTGATTTGTGAATTTAAAACATTGCCATGACAGAGGTTTTTTACTTCACAACAGTCTTTAGTACACTACCAGAAAAAAAAGCAATAAATTATTTAAATGAATAGTTCATTATTTTCTTCTTTGAACTATATTAAATAATATTCCCATATAAAACATTTTACAGTGATGAAAAGTACCAAGATAAAGCGGAAGACATGAACAATGTAACGGAGTAAATGCAAGTAGTTAAAGTTCATATTTTATTCCAGATCGTTTTAATGCATCTTGCGTATAAAGTAAAGTTTTTACCAGATATATCAATAAATATTAATTACGTTTATTATGTAGACTATTCTGTAATAAAACTTACTACCAACAAATTAATTAATATCTTTATTTGTAAAAAGGTCGTTTCATATGAAGGAATCGATTAAAGCAGTGGGTTTTTCACAATTCTGAATTTTAAAAAATGTCAGATTTACTTACTTGGTATCATTCTATAATCCCATATTAGCTAAAGCCGTTGACTCAAAGCTGGGACTAAACGCTTAGGCTTATAAAGTTATCCTTTCCTCTGGACGAGTTAACATAACAAAAGGATTATTGTTTATCAAAGTATTGTAATTACCGTATTTGTTTAGTGTTTATTCATACCGGTACTTAAGATAAAATACATGAGTATACCACACAGCTAAGAGGCTTAGCAAAGGCTACATGAAAATTTTAAAAACTAGCCGATTTCACTCTCGACATACTGTAAACAAATTTTTTACATAACAATTATACTATGTAGAAATAGAGTTCAATATAAAATTTAAAGTCTGCATATAGTATTAATTGGAATATCTTGCCACATTATAAATTCACATTTAGTTCATTGAATTACGTTGGTTTCATAGCAGTGTTTAAATTTAAAAAGTTTCCGCTGAGGGGTGAAGGTACTACGCATAAGTGCTCTGACATACGATCTTTTATTTTGAAAAGTCACTAACTTTTAACATTGAATTTTACCCAATTTTTGTTTCTTTTTCTTACATAAATAATATGTTTTGCAATAAAATCTCATACAATTGTACAAAATATCGTGTATACAAAATTGATTTATTCTGCTATTTTCCCGTTGCCATAATGGTTTATATGAAGGAACCATAATGGTTTGCCATAATGCAGAGTTTAAATTTAAAAAGTTCCGGTGAGGGGTGAAGGTACTACGCATAAGTGCTCTGAAATATG